>NW_026963104.1:12500-21031 GCF_032445375.1 Bacillus rossius redtenbacheri | reverse complement strand
TATTGAGCAGGGAGCCAGAAAATTCTGGCTGCGACCGAGGCCTCTGCGGCCGAGGAAATGGTCATTGGTAATTTTACATGTTAAATTAACATGTGTTTTAACACAGGCTGGGAGATGCAGGCATTCTGGACTTAGAAAAATTTCGAGCAGGGGCCCGAGAAATTCTCCCGGCGACCGAGGCCTCCGCGGCCGGGAGAACTCTCGAAAACCACCTCGTTCGTGGTTGTTTGCCGTGCGGGGCGAATCGGGAAATCTAGCAAATAGCTGAAGACATTCTCCCGGCGATGGAGGCCTCGGCGGCCGGGAAAAACGCCCGCGCTCGGGCGTTGCGCGCCCCCTTGGCAAGGCCCATTTTGGGTTATATAGGGGGTAGTGGTGTCCCGAGGGGAAAAAATTAACATGTTAAATACTGCTCCCAGGCAATTGTAAAATGTCTCGGCGACGGAAGGCACCACTACCCGGCATATTTACGCCCCTCGGACTCCGTGCGCCAGCCTGTAATAGCGAATCGGGACTTAGAAAAAAAATTCGAGCAGGGAGCCAGAACATTTTCCCGGCGATCGAGGCCTCCGCGGCCGAGGAATTTGTCATTGGTGATTTTGCATGTTAAATTAACATGTGTATTAACACAGGCTTGGAGAAGCAAGCCTGCGGGACTCTGCAATACATTGAGCGGGCAGCCAGAAAATTCTGGCGGCGACCGAGGCCTCCGCGGCCGGGGAAATAATCCTCTGTAATTTTACATGTTAAATTAACATGTGTATTAACACAGGCTTGGAGAAGCAAGCCTGCGGGACGCTGCAATACATTGAGCGGGGAGCCAGAAATTTCTGGCGGCGACCGAGGCCTCTGCGGCCGGGATAATAATCCTTGGTAATTTTACATGTTAAATTAACATGTGTATTAACACAGGCTGGGAGAACTAGGCATTCTAGACTTTGAAAAATTTCGAGCAGGGGCCGGAGAAATTCTCCCGGCGACCGAGGCCTCCGCGGCCGGGAGAACTCTCGGCGCTCGGGCTCCGCGTCTACCCATGGGGAGCGGGAAGCCAGAAAATTCTGGCGGCGACCGAGGCCTCCGCGGCCGAGGAAATGGTCCTTGGTGATTTTACATGTTAAATTAACATGTGTATTAACACAGGCTGGGAAAAGCAAGCCTGCGGGACTCTGCAATATATTGAGCGGGGAGCCAGAAAATTCTGGCGGCGACCGAGGCCTCCACGGCCGGGGAAATAATCCTCGGTAATTTAACATGTTAAATTAACATGTGTATTAACACAGGCTTGGAGAAGCATGCCTGCGGGACTCTGCAATACATTGAGCGGGGAGCCAGAAAATTCTGGCGGCGACCGAGGCCTCTGCGGCCGAGGAAATGGTCATTGGTAATTTTACATGTTAAATTAACATGTGTATTAACACAGGCTGGGAAAAGCAAGCCTGCGGGACTCTGCAATATATTGAGCGGGGAGCCAGAAAATTCTGGCGGCGACCGAGGCCTCCACGGCCGGGGAAATAATCCTCGGTAATTTAACATGTTAAATTAACATGTGTATTAACACAGGCTGGGAGAAGCAGGCATTCTGGACTTTGAAAAATTTCGAGCAGGGGCCGGAGAAATTCTCCCGGCGACCGAGGCCTCCGCGGCCGGGAGAACACTCGGCGCTCGGGCTCCGCGTGTACCCGCGGCAAGGCCCATGTTGGGTTATATAGGGGGTAGTGGTGTCCCGAGGGGGAAAAAATTAACATGTTAAATACAGCTTCCAGGCAATAGAAAAATGTCTCGGCGACGGAAGGCACCACTACCCGGCGAATTCCCGCCCCTCTGACTCCGTGCGCCAGCCTGTAATAGCGAATCGGGACTTAGAAAAAATTCGAGCAGGGAGCCAGACAATTCTGTCGGCGACCGAGGCCTCCGTGGCCGGGGAAATAATCCTCGGTAATTTTACATGTTAAATTAACATGTGTATTAACACAGGCTTGGAGAACCAAGCCTGCGGGACTCTGCAATACATTGAGCGGGGAGCCAGAAAATTCTGGCGGCGACCGAGGCCTCCGCGGCCGGGGAAATAATCCTCGGTAATTTTACATGTTAAATTAACATGTGTATTAACACAGGCTTGGAGAACCAAGCCTGCGGGACTCTGCAATACATTGAGAGGTGAGCCAGAAAATTCTGGCGGCGACCGAGGCCTCCGCGGCCGAGGAAATGGTCCTCGGTGATTTTACATGTTAAATTAACATGTGTATTAACACAGGCTGGGAGAAGCAAGCCTGCGGGACTCTGCAATATATTGAGCGGGGAGCCAGAAAATTCTGGCGGCGACCGAGGCCTCCACGGCCGGGGAAATAATCCTCGATAATTTAACATGTTAAATTAACATGTGTATTAACACAGGCTGGGAGAAGCAGGCATTCTGGACTTTGAAAAATTTCGAGCAGGGGCCGGAGAAATTCTCCCGGCGACCGAGGCCTCCGCGGCCGGGAGAACTTCGGCGCTCGGGCTCTGCGTGTACCCACCGCAAGGCCTATTTTGGGTTTTATAGGGGGTAGTGGTGTCTCTGGAGGGAAAAAATACACGGTAAATATTGCAGCCAGAGCCTATGGCAATCTGTTGGCGACCGAGGCCTCCACACCCCGGCAAATTTTCGGCTCTCGGACTGTGTGTATTCCACTGGAGACAGGCCTGCGGGACTCTGTAATATATTGAGCCGGGAGCCAGAAAATTCTGGCGGCGACCGAGGCCTCCGCGGCCGAGGAAAAGGTCATTGGTAAAATTACATGTTAAATTAACATGTGTATTAACACAGGCTGGGAGAAGCAGGCATTCTGGACTTAGAAAAATTTCGAGCAGGGGCCCGAGAAATTCTCCCGGCTACGAGGCCTCCGCGGCCGGGAGAACTCTCGGCGCTCGGGCTCCGCGTCTACACATGGGGAGCGGGCAGCCAGAAAATTCTGGCGGCGACCGAGGCCTCCGCGGCCGAGGAAATGGTCCTTGGTGATTTTACATGTTAAATTAACATGTGTATTAACACAGGCTGGGAGAAGCAAGCCTGCGGGTCGCTGCAATATATTGAGCGGGGAGCCAGAAATTTCTGGCGGCGACCGAGGCCTCCGCGGCCGGGGAAATAATCCTCGGTAATTTTACATGTTAAATTAACATGTGTATTAACACAGGCTTGGAGAAGCAAGCATGCGGGACTCTGCAATATATTGAGCAGGGAGCCAGAAAATTCTGGCTGCGACCGAGGCCTCTGCGGCCGAGGAAATGGTCATTGGTAATTTTACATGTTAAATTAACATGTGTTTTAACACAGGCTGGGAGATGCAGGCATTCTGGACTTAGAAAAATTTCGAGCAGGGGCCAGGGAAATTCTCCCTGCGACCGAGGCCTCCGCGGCCGGGAGAACTCTCGAAAACCACCTCGTTCGTGGTTGTTTGTCGTGCGGGGCGAATCGGGAAATCTAGCAAATAGCTGAAGACATTCTCCCGGCGATGGAGGTCTCGGCGGCCGGGAAAAACGCCCGCGCTCGGGCGTTGCGCGCCCCCTTGGCAAGGCCCATTTTGCGTTATATAGGGGGTAGTGGTGTCACGAGGGGAAAAAATTAACATGTTAAATACTGCTCCCAGGCAATTGTAAAATGTCTCGGCGACGGAAGGCACCACTACCCGGCATATTTACGCCCCTCGGACTCCGTGCGCCAGCCTGTAATAGCGAATCGGGACTTAGAAAAAAAATTCGAGCAGGGAGCCAGAACATTTTCCCGGCGATCGAGGCCTCCGCGGCCGAGGAATTTGTCATTGGTGATTTTGCATGTTAAATTAACATGTGTATTAACACAGGCTTGGAGAAGCAAGCCTGCGGGACTCTGCAATACATTGAGCGGGCAGCCAGAAAATTCTGGCGGCGACCGAGGCCTCCGCGGCCGGGGAAATAATCCTCTGTAATTTTACATGTTAAATTAACATGTGTATTAACACAGGCTTGGAGAAGCAAGCCTGCGGGACTCTGCAATACATTGAGCGGGGAGCCAGAAATTTCTGGCGGCGACCGAGGCCTCTGCGGCCGGGATAATAATCCTTGGTAATTTTACATGTTAAATTAACATGTGTATTAACACAGGCTGGGAGAACTAGGCATTCTGGACTTTGAAAAATTTCGAGCAGGGGCCGGAGAAATTCTCCCGGCGACCGAGGCCTCCGCGGCCGGGAGAACTCTCGGCGCTCGGGCTCCGCGTCTACCCATGGGGAGCGGGCAGCCAGAAAATTCTGGCGGCGACCGAGGCCTCCGCGGCCGAGGAAAAGGTCATTGGTAATATTACATGTTAAATTAACATGTGTATTAACACATGCTGGGAGAAGCAGGCATTCTGGACTTTGAAAAATTTCGAGCAGGGGCCGGAGAAATTCTCCCGGCGACCGAGGCCTCCGCGGCCGGGAGAACTCTCGGCGCTTGGGCAGCGCGTCTACCCATGGGGAGCGGGCAGCCAGAAAATTCTGGCGGTGACCGAGGCCTCCGCGGCCGAGGAAATGGTCCTTGGTGATTTTACATGTTAAATTAACATGTGTATTAACACAGGCTGGGAGAAGCAGGCATTCTGGACTTAGAAAAATTTCGAGCAGGGGCCGTTGAAATTCTCCCGGCGACCGAGGCCTCCGCGGCCGGGAGAACTCTCGGCGCTCGGGCTCCGCGTGTACACGCGTCAAGGCCCATTTTGGGTTATATAGGGTGTAGTGGTGTCTCTGGAGGGAAAAAATACACGGTAAATATTGCAGCCAGAGCCTATGGCAATCTGTTGGCGACCGAGGCCTCCACACCCCGGCAAATTTTCGGCTCTCGGACTGTGTGTATTCCACTGGAGACAGGCCTGCGGGACTGTGCAGTATATTGAGCGGGGAGCCAGGAAAATCTCCCGGCGACCGAGGCCTCCGCGGCCGAGGAAATGGTAATTGGTGGTTTTGCATGTAAAATTAACATGTGTATTAACACAAGCTGGGATGAGAGGAATTTGGCGGCGACCGAGGCCTCCTCACCCCGGCAAAATATCAGCTACCGGGCTCTGCATATTCCTACAGAAGCAGGCCTGCAGGACTCTGCAATATATTGAGCGGGAACCAGAAAATTCTGGCGGCGACCGAGGCCTCCGCGGCCGAGGAAAATTGTCATTGGTGGTTTGCATGTAAAATTAACATGTGTATTAACACAAGCTGTGACCAGAGGAATTTGGCGGCGACCGGGGCCTCCACACCCCGGCAAAATATCAGCTACCGGGCTCTGCTTATTCACATTCAAGCAGGCATTAGGGACTCTGAAAAGTTTCGGGCGGGGAGCCAGAAAATTCTCCCGGCCACAGAGCCCTCCCTCCCGAGAGTCTGTGTAAATGCCTGTTATACAGGCCCCATGAATTCCAGCCTTATAGGTTATTTTAAGTCTCCGTTCGTGGTTGTTCGTAAACAACTGCGATTCGGGATTTTGACCTATTTCCTATGATCATGTTCCCGGAAGTTAGCCAGCCTCTTTCAGTCAAAATCTCATATTTTGGGTACCTTTGTGAACCCATCGATAGGCCCATTTTGGGTATATTAGGGGGACATGCAATCGGGAAAAATTGGAATTATTTGCAATATGGAAAGAATATGTACATAAATGAAAAGGGAGTCCCCCCGAGTTTTCTCGCCCTATATATATTGCAAAAATATCCAATTAATTATTGTGGAACCTGTAGCACCTTTCTATGAAGCAGAATTAACATTACAGAACGGTTTGAATGCTACCACCTCAGTTTCTCTACAATGCATTGGATTTCAAAGAGGTGAATTACTGTGGATGGTACTGTTGTATGGCTAACAAATCGTCTGGGAAACAATGCAGAATTAAATTAAGAAGGTTGTATGTTTTCTGTTACATGGTGGAGGTGCCCTCTAGTACACAGTAAAATGTTTTGTGGACTGCAGCTCCTTGAGGAATTAATTCAGTATGGGTCTTGTAGTGGTCTGAAAGTGGATGATGAAAAAGAATGTATAATGGTATTCAGAGCACCTCGCGGTGAAGCGGACATGCTACCTCAAAATGCTTGATTGATTCATGCCCAGTTCCCCCAAGAAGCGGTACATTGAAAAAATTGATTTACTTTGTGGATGATACTAGCAAATACTATCCGCTGGGGGAAGTAAGCAGAAATTTGGTGGTCGTATGTTTGTTACATGGTAGAGGTGCTTTCTAGTACACAATGAAATGCTTGGTGTACCGCTGCTCCTTGAAGAATTAATTCCATATGGGTCTAGCCGTGGTCTTAACTGTGAACACGAAGAACTATCTAAAGTGGCCTATCTGTCTGAACTGCAATACACAAGCTGCGAGCCAATGCTATACCTTTCTCAGGTAACGAGCTCTTGTGCGGCGATTCGATTGGATGCGAAATGGTGGGGAACGCGTGTCCGGTCGTCTTAACCAAGTAATGGTTCCCCTCTGTTAACAATGAAATGTTTGATGGATCGCAGCTCCCTGAGAGACAAGTTTCAAAGGGGTTAGTCGCGGTCTTCAATCCTGGCCAAGGTGCAGTCACCATCTATAAGAGATACCTGCTTTACTGAAGGGTAGCAAGAGTTCCCTTGCCCGCATGTTGCTCCGTGGGGGTATATCAGTATAAAGGTAGAAGAAGCCATGATCGGAGCTTCGGTGGATGAGATTGGCGGAGAAGACATGTTCTTGTCTATCTGGTAGATCAGGGGGGTGGCAGCTGATCCGGAGAAAGCAAGCGGACTCCCGATGTTCCGTCGACTCCCAATGTACACTTGAAACATGCACATTTGGGTGGCGAGGGGGCGTTGTGGCCATCCGAAAACATGTCTTCATCTCTCTTATTGGTGGACCGCTGCTCCTTGAAGAATTAATTCCATATGGGTCTAGTCTTGGTGATAACTGTGAACACTAAGAACTATCTAAAGTGGCCTATCTGTCTGAACTGCAATACACTAGCTGCGAGCCAATGCTATACCTTTCTTAGGTAACGAGCTCTTGTGCGGCAATTCGATTGGATGCGAAATGGTGGGGAACGCGTGTCCTATCGTCTTAACCAAGTAATGGTTCCCCTCTGTTAACAATGAAATGTTTGATGGATCGCAGCTCCCTGAGAGACAAGTTTCAAAGGGGTTAGTCGCGGTCTTCAATCCTGGCCAAGGTGCAGTCACCATCTATAAGAGATACCTGCTTTACTGAAGGGTAGCAAGAGTTCCCTTGCCCGCATGTTGCTCCGTGGGGGTATATCAGTATAAAGGTAGAAGAAGCCATGATCGGAGCTTCGGTGGATGAGATTGGTGGAGAAGACATGTTCTTGTCTATCTGGTAGATCAGGGGGGTGGCAGCTGATCCGGAGAAAGCAAGCGGACTCCCGATGTTCCGTCGACTCCCAATGTACACTTAAAACATGCACATTTGGGTGGCGAGGGGGCGTTGTGGCCATCCGAAAACATGTCTTCATCTCTCTTATTGGTGGACCGCTGCTCCTTGAAGAATTAAATCCATATGGGTCTAGTCTTGGTGATAACTGTGAACACTAAGAACTATCTAAAGTGGCCTATCTGTCTGAACTGCAATACACTAGCTGCGAGCCAATGCTATACCTTTCTCAGGTAACGAGCTCTTGTGCGGCAATTCGATTGGATGCGAAATGGTGGGGAACGCGTGTCCTATCGTCTTAACCAAGTAATGGTTCCCCTCTGTTAACAATGAAATGTTTGATGGATCGCAGCTCCCTGAGAGACAAGTTTCAAAGGGGTTAGTCGCGGTCTTCAGCCCTGGCCAAAGGTGTTTAGAAATGAATACTTTTCGGACCAGTGGGCAAATTAGTTCACAGCGAGCCCACGGGCCAACGGTCTGCTCCCGCAGTGGGCCGCGCCCGAATGTGGGCACCGATCATATAATTTGAAATCCACTCGCCAAGTACCATGCGAGTTTCTAAGAGCGCGATATATTCGCCAGTGAAAGCCTTGGAAGTTTGGCCTCGCCTACTCCCTAGGAAAATTAATTAGAGATGGAAGGAAAGACTTTGCAATTGCAAAGCGGGTGTCGATATTGGGAAGTCGCCCCCGTACTTGTTGATACAGAAGGAAAAAAAAATGTACATCATAAGATTCGGACCCGGTGCTCTGCGGACCCGGGAGGTTCCTCCGAACGAAAAAAAAAGCTGCTAGCAGCTCCCTGGTTGATCCTGCCAGTAGTCATATGCTTGTCTCAAAGATTAAGCCATGCATGTCTAAGTGCAAGCCAAAATAAGGTGAAACCGCGAATGGCTCATTAAATCAGTTATGGTTCCTTAGATCGTACCACATGACTTGGATAACTGTGGTAATTCTAGAGCTAATACATGCTGAACTGAGTCCCGACCAGAAATGGGAGGGATGCTTTTATTAGATCAAAACCAATCGGCGTGGCTCGTCTGCGTCCGTTTGCTTTGGTGACTCTGGATAACTTTGTGCTGATCGCACGGTCTCCGTACCGGCGACGCATCTTTCAAATGTCTGCCTTATCAACTG
>NW_026963104.1:0-2500 GCF_032445375.1 Bacillus rossius redtenbacheri | reverse complement strand
GTTAGGTTAGGTTAGGTTAGGTTAGGTTATGTTAGGTTAGGTTAGGTTAGGTTAGGTTAGGTTAGGTAAGGTCATTGTATTTAATTATTTAAAAAAATTTCCCCTCTCAGGCAATATTAGGTTAGGTTAGGTTAGGTTAGGTTAGGTTAGGTTAGGTTAGGTTAGGTCAGGTCATTGTATTTAATAATTTTTAAATTTTTTTTTACTTTTAGGCAAGGTTAGGTTAAGTTAGGTTAGGTTAGGTCATTGTATTTGATTATTTAAAAAAAATTCCCCTCTCAGGCAATATTAGGTTAGGTTAGGTTAGGTTAGGTTAGGTTAGGTTAGGTTAGGTTAGGTTAGGTTAGGTTAGGTTAGGTTAGGTTAGGTTAGGTTAGGTTAGGTTAGGTTAGGTTAGGTTAGGTTAGGTTAGGTTAGGTTAGGTTAGGTTAGGTTAGGTTAGGTTAGGTTAGGTTAGGTTAGGTTAGGTTAGGTTAGGTTAGGTTATGTTAGGTTAGGTTAGGTTAGGTTAGGTTAGGTTAGGTAAGGTCATTGTATTTAATTATTTAAAAAAATTTCCCCTCTCAGGCAATATTAGGTTAGGTTAGGTTAGGTTAGGTTAGGTTAGGTTAGGTTAGGTTAGGTCAGGTCATTGTATTTAATAATTTTTAAATTTTTTTTTACTTTTAGGCAAGGTTAGGTTAAGTTAGGTTAGGTTAGGTCATTGTATTTGATTATTTAAAAAAAATTCCCCTCTCAGGCAATATTAGGTTAGGTTAGGTTAGGTTAGGTTAGGTTAGGTTAGGTTAGGTTAGGTTAGGTTAGGTTAGGTTAGGTTAGGTTAGGTTAGGTTAGGTTAGGTTAGGTTAGGTTAGGTTAGGTTAGGTTAGGTTAGGTTAGGTTAGGTTAGGTTAGGTTAGGTTAAGTTAGGTTAGGTTAGGTTAGGTTAGGTTAGGTTAGGTTAGGTTAGGTTAGTTTAGGTTAGGTTAGGTTAGGTTAGGTTAGGTTAGGTTAGGTTAGGTTAGGTTAGGTTAGGTTAGGTTAGGTTAGGTTAGGTTAGGTTAGGTTAGGTTAGGTTAGGTTAGGTTAGGTTAGGTTAGGTTAGGTTAGGTTAGGTTAGGTTAGGTTAGGTTAGGTTAGGTTATGTTAGGTTAGGTTAGGTTAGGTTAGGTTAGGTTAGGTAAGGTCATTGTATTTAATTATTTAAAAAAATTTCCCCTCTCAGGCAATATTAGGTTAGGTTAGGTTAGGTTAGGTTAGGTTAGGTTAGGTTAGGTTAGGTCAGGTCATTGTATTTAATAATTTTTAAATTTTTTTTTACTTTTAGGCAAGGTTAGGTTAAGTTAGGTTAGGTTAGGTCATTGTATTTGATTATTTAAAAAAAATTCCCCTCTCAGGCAATATTAGGTTAGGTTAGGTTAGTTAGGTTAGGTTAGGTTAGGTTAGGTTAGGTTAGGTTAGGTTAGGTTAGGTTAGGTTAGGTTAGGTTAGGTTAGGTTAGGTTAGGTTAGGTTAGGTTAGGTTAGGTTAGGTTAGGTTAGGTTAGGTTAGGTTAGGTTAGGTTAGGTTAGGTTAGGTTAGGTTAGGTTAGGTTAGGTTAGGTTAGGTTAGGTTAGGTTAGGTTAGGTTAGGTTAGGTTAGGTTAAGTTAGGTTAGGTTAGGTTAGGTTAGGTTAGGTTAGGTTAGGTTAGGTTAGGTTAGGTTAGGTTAGGTTAGGTTAGGTTAGGTTAGGTTAGGTTAGGTTAGGTTAGGTTAGGTTAGGTTAGGTTAGGTTAGGTTAGGTTAGGTTAGGTTAGGTTAGGTTAGGTTAGGTTAGGTTAGGTTAGGTTAGGTTAGGTTAGGTTAGGTTAGGTTAGGTTAGGTTAGGTTATGTTAGGTTAGGTTAGGTTAGGTTAGGTAGGTTAGGTAAGGTCATTGTATTTAATTATTTAAAAAAAATTTCCCCTCTCAGGCAATATTAGGTTAGGTTAGGTTAGGTTAGGTTAGGTTAGGTTAGGTTAGGTTAGGTCAGGTCATTGTATTTAATAATTTTTAAATTTTTTTTTACTTTTAGGCAAGGTTAGGTTAAGTTAGGTTAGGTTAGGTCATTGTATTTGATTATTTAAAAAAAATTCCCCTCTCAGGCAATATTAGGTTAGGTTAGGTTAGTTTAGGTTAGGTAAGGTCATTGTATTTAATTATTTAAAAAAATTTCCCCTCTCAGGCAATATTAGGTTAGGTTAGGTTAGGTTAGGTTAGGTTAGGTTAGGTTAGGTTAGGTTAGGTCAAGTCATTGTATTTAATAATTTTTAAATTTTTTTTACTCTCAGGCAAGGTTAGGTTAGGTTAGGTTAGGTTAGGTAAGGTTAGGTTAGGTTAGGTTAGGTTAGGTTAGGTTAGGTTAGGTTAGGTTAGGTTAGGTTAGGTTAGGTTAGGTTAGGTTAGGTTAGGTTAGGTTAGGTTAGGTTAGGTGTTAGGTTAGGTTAGGTTAGGTTAGGTTAGGTTAGGTTAGGTTAGGTTAGGTTAGGTTAGGTTAGATTAG
>NW_026963103.1:0-12500 GCF_032445375.1 Bacillus rossius redtenbacheri | reverse complement strand
AATAACTTCACATCCTCTCTCAGTTTTAAAGAGACGCAGACTGGCATCCGCGAACTCTCACAATGAGCGGGAGACACACCGCACCTGCTGGTCAATTTTTGGCGCGGGCGAGACAATCCAGGGATGTCTACAAGCTCTGCCTCAGTAAACCAATGATGGCAGAAGTGTTTCCACACTCAGGAGATTCTTTTGAAAAGAACACTTCTTTGTTTTATAGAGAATTGGACCCTCAGACGGGTGTGGTCCGGGAATGGAATCCCATGGACCGCAATGTGCGTTCAAAATGTCGATGTTCATGTGTCCTGCAGTTCACACGACGACGCGCAGTTTGCAGCGCCCTTCATCGACCCACGAGCCAAGTGATCCACCGTTCAGGGTTGTCAGAATATTTTTTTCTCAGGCCTCGCGGTTTCCCGCAAGGCCTATCACATTGTTATCAAGACATCAATCCAGTAGTGCATTCTTTCACAACTTCATCTTATGGCTGTGACCTGCCCCGTAGAATATAATTCTCAGGGGGCCACGACCGACATGCACTACGCAGTAACCTGCCGCCCACAGGAAATCTGCGAGTTCTCACTACAGAAAAAAAAACCATTGGCAAGCACAGTCTTACAAACAAGGGTTGGCAAAGCTAGCATTTGCTCCCTCGTCGCCTAAGACCATGGTCAAGCCCCGTCACGATCTCCCGCAGACGGTTTGGTTCCTTCAGCAAGGATAATCCTTCTACCAGCTCATCACCAGTGGACTGACAACATTTCTCCGACACTCAGGCTTTCCCTTTATTGTCAATTTTTTGTTCCAGCCAGAAGTGCGTTATTTCACTTTTTTATTTTCTCATGGCTGTGACCTGCCCCGTAGAATATAATTCTCAGGGCGCCACGACCAACATCCATACATATTTTTTTTTGTGCCACCGATGATGCGAAGGCACAAGAAAAGATCCACATTGGACCACCAGGCCACACCCTTGTTCCTCGGTCCCTGGCAACCTAGCAGGGTCGCCTCCACTGCCTTAGAAATCCGCCTCGATTCCAATGTAAGGATTTCCAGGCAATGGAGAGTCGGGACCTATCGGGTCATAGGGCGCAAGGCCAGAGGCCACCTTCCGTTCAAATGTGATCCAGCCTCATTTTCTCCATGGCCGTTAATGATCCTTCCGCAGGTTCACCTACGGAAACCTTGTTACGACTTTTACTTCCTCTAAATGATCAAGTTTGGTCATCTTTCCAGCAACATCAGCGGCTCGCGAAGAGCCGTCGCGCACCGGTCTGAAGACCTCACTAAATCATTCAATCGGTAGTAGCGACGGGCGGTGTGTACAAAGGGCAGGGACGTAATCAACGCGAGCTTATGACTCGCGCTTACTGGGAATTCCTCGTTCATGGGGTACAATTGCAAGCCCCAATCCCTAGCACGAAGGAGGTTCAACGGGTTACCCGGCCCTTTCGGGCTAGGAGGACACGCTGATTCCTTCAGTGTAGCGCGCGTGCGGCCCAGAACATCTAAGGGCATCACAGACCTGTTATTGCTCAATCTCGTGCGGCTAGAAGCCGCCTGTCCCTCTAAGAAGATCATTTGTCGCCGGTAGCACGAAGGGATACCGGAAGCGACTAGTTAGCAGGCCAGAGTCTCGTTCGTTATCGGAATTAACCAGACAAATCGCTCCACCAACTAAGAACGGCCATGCACCACCACCCACCGAATCAAGAAAGAGCTCTCAATCTGTCAATCCTTCCGGTGTCCGGGCCTGGTGAGGTTTCCCGTGTTGAGTCAAATTAAGCCGCAGGCTCCACTCCTGGTGGTGCCCTTCCGTCAATTCCTTTAAGTTTCAGCTTTGCAACCATACTTCCCCCGGAACCCAAAAGCTTTGGTTTCCCGGAAGCTGCCCGCCGAGTCATCGGAGGAACTTCGGCGGATCGCTAGCTGGCATCGTTTATGGTTAGAACTAGGGCGGTATCTGATCGCCTTCGAACCTCTAACTTTCGTTCTTGATTAATGAAAACACACATGGCAAATGCTTTCGCTTAGGTTCGTCTTGCGACGATCCAAGAATTTCACCTCTAACGTCGCAATACGAATGCCCCCGTTTGTCCCTGTTAATCATTACCTCGGGTTCCGAAAACCAACAAAATAGAACCGAGGTCCTATTCCATTATTCCATGCACACAATATTCAGGCGAAACACTGCCTGCTTTGAGCACTCTAATTTGTTCAAAGTAAACGTGCCGGCCCACCTCGACACTCGGTGAAGAGCACCGCGGTAGGATTGCATCGGACCGCCGACGCGCGGGGCCCAAGCATGCACCCCGGGACGAAACACCCGCATCCAACCCGGCCTCCGCGAAGAGGTTACGAGAGGAGGGGCGAACGCCCGAGGGAAGGGGCTTGCCGCGGCCGACCGCATCCACCGGCAGGACGTCCGCACGGGCATGCCAGTTAGACACCGACGAACGGTGAACCGACAGCGTGGGACACAAGTCCAACTACGAGCTTTTTAACCGCAACAACTTTAATATACGCTATTGGAGCTGGAATTACCGCGGCTGCTGGCACCAGACTTGCCCTCCAATGGATACTCGTTAAAGGGTTTAAAGTGTTCTCATTCCGATTACGGGGCCTCGGATGAGTCCCGTATCGTTATTTTTCGTCACTACCTCCCCGTGCCGGGAGTGGGTAATTTGCGCGCCTGCTGCCTTCCTTGGATGTGGTAGCCGTTTCTCAGGCTCCCTCTCCGGAATCGAACCCTGATTCCCCGTTACCCGTTACAACCATGGTAGGCGCAGAACCTACCATCGACAGTTGATAAGGCAGACATTTGAAAGATGCGTCGCCGGTACGGAGACCGTGCGATCAGCACAAAGTTATCCAGAGTCACCAAAGCAAACGGACGCAGACGAGCCACGCCGATTGGTTTTGATCTAATAAAAGCATCCCTCCCATTTCTGGTCGGGACTCAGTTCAGCATGTATTAGCTCTAGAATTACCACAGTTATCCAAGTCATGTGGTACGATCTAAGGAACCATAACTGATTTAATGAGCCATTCGCGGTTTCACCTTATTTTGGCTTGCACTTAGACATGCATGGCTTAATCTTTGAGACAAGCATATGACTACTGGCAGGATCAACCAGGGAGCTGCTAGCAGCTTTTTTTTTCGTTCGGAGGAACCTCCCGGGTCCGCAGAGCACCGGGTCCGAATCTTATGATGTACATTTTTTTTTCCTTCTGTATCAACAAGTACGGGGGCGACTTCCCAATATCGACACCCGCTTTGCAATTGCAAAGTCTTTCCTTCCATCTCTAATTAATTTTCCTAGGGAGTAGGCGAGGCCAAACTTCCAAGGCTTTCACTGGCGAATATATCGCGCTCTTAGAAACTCGCATGGTACTTGGCGAGTGGATTTCAAATTATATGATCGGTGCCCACATTCGGGCGCGGCCCACTGCGGGAGCAGACCGTTGGCCCGTGGGCTCGCTGTGAACTAATTTGCCCACTGGTCCGAAAAGTATTCATTTCTAAACACCTTTGGCCAGGGCTGAAGACCGCGACTAACCCCTTTGAAACTTGTCTCTCAGGGAGCTGCGATCCATCAAACATTTCATTGTTAACAGAGGGGAACCATTACTTGGTTAAGACGATAGGACACGCGTTCCCCACCATTTCGCATCCAATCGAATTGCCGCACAAGAGCTCGTTACCTGAGAAAGGTATAGCATTGGCTCGCAGCTAGTGTATTGCAGTTCAGACAGATAGGCCACTTTAGATAGTTCTTAGTGTTCACAGTTATCACCAAGACTAGACCCATATGGATTTAATTCTTCAAGGAGCAGCGGTCCACCAATAAGAGAGATGAAGACATGTTTTCGGATGGCCACAACGCCCCCTCGCCACCCAAATGTGCATGTTTTAAGTGTACATTGGGAGTCGACGGAACATCGGGAGTCCGCTTGCTTTCTCCGGATCAGCTGCCACCCCCCTGATCTACCAGATAGACAAGAACATGTCTTCTCCACCAATCTCATCCACCGAAGCTCCGATCATGGCTTCTTCTACCTTTATACTGATATACCCCCACGGAGCAACATGCGGGCAAGGGAACTCTTGCTACCCTTCAGTAAAGCAGGTATCTCTTATAGATGGTGACTGCACCTTGGCCAGGATTGAAGACCGCGACTAACCCCTTTGAAACTTGTCTCTCAGGGAGCTGCGATCCATCAAACATTTCATTGTTAACAGAGGGGAACCATTACTTGGTTAAGACGATAGGACACGCGTTCCCCACCATTTCGCATCCAATCGAATTGCCGCACAAGAGCTCGTTACCTAAGAAAGGTATAGCATTGGCTCGCAGCTAGTGTATTGCAGTTCAGACAGATAGGCCACTTTAGATAGTTCTTAGTGTTCACAGTTATCACCAAGACTAGACCCATATGGAATTAATTCTTCAAGGAGCAGCGGTCCACCAATAAGAGAGATGAAGACATGTTTTCGGATGGCCACAACGCCCCCTCGCCACCCAAATGTGCATGTTTCAAGTGTACATTGGGAGTCGACGGAACATCGGGAGTCCGCTTGCTTTCTCCGGATCAGCTGCCACCCCCCTGATCTACCAGATAGACAAGAACATGTCTTCTCCGCCAATCTCATCCACCGAAGCTCCGATCATGGCTTCTTCTACCTTTATACTGATATACCCCCACGGAGCAACATGCGGGCAAGGGAACTCTTGCTACCCTTCAGTAAAGCAGGTATCTCTTATAGATGGTGACTGCACCTTGGCCAGGATTGAAGACCGCGACTAACCCCTTTGAAACTTGTCTCTCAGGGAGCTGCGATCCATCAAACATTTCATTGTTAACAGAGGGGAACCATTACTTGGTTAAGACGACCGGACACGCGTTCCCCACCATTTCGCATCCAATCGAATCGCCGCACAAGAGCTCGTTACCTGAGAAAGGTATAGCATTGGCTCGCAGCTTGTGTATTGCAGTTCAGACAGATAGGCCACTTTAGATAGTTCTTCGTGTTCACAGTTAAGACCACGGCTAGACCCATATGGAATTAATTCTTCAAGGAGCAGCGGTACACCAAGCATTTCATTGTGTACTAGAAAGCACCTCTACCATGTAACAAACATACGACCACCAAATTTCTGCTTACTTCCCCCAGCGGATAGTATTTGCTAGTATCATCCACAAAGTAAATCAATTTTTTCAATGTACCGCTTCTTGGGGGAACTGGGCATGAATCAATCAAGCATTTTGAGGTAGCATGTCCGCTTCACCGCGAGGTGCTCTGAATACCATTATACATTCTTTTTCATCATCCACTTTCAGACCACTACAAGACCCATACTGAATTAATTCCTCAAGGAGCTGCAGTCCACAAAACATTTTACTGTGTACTAGAGGGCACCTCCACCATGTAACAGAAAACATACAACCTTCTTAATTTAATTCTGCATTGTTTCCCAGACGATTTGTTAGCCATACAACAGTACCATCCACAGTAATTCACCTCTTTGAAATCCAATGCATTGTAGAGAAACTGAGGTGGTAGCATTCAAACCGTTCTGTAATGTTAATTCTGCTTCATAGAAAGGTGCTACAGGTTCCACAATAATTAATTGGATATTTTTGCAATATATATAGGGCGAGAAAACTCGGGGGGACTCCCTTTTCATTTATGTACATATTCTTTCCATATTGCAAATAATTCCAATTTTTCCCGATTGCATGTCCCCCTAATATACCCAAAATGGGCCTATCGATGGGTTCACAAAGGTACCCAAAATATGAGATTTTGACTGAAAGAGGCTGGCTAACTTCCGGGAACATGATCATAGGAAATAGGTCAAAATCCCGAATCGCAGTTGTTTACGAACAACCACGAACGGAGACTTAAAATAACCTATAAGGCTGGAATTCATGGGGCCTGTATAACAGGCATTTACACAGACTCTCGGGAGGGAGGGCTCTGTGGCCGGGAGAATTTTCTGGCTCCCCGCCCGAAACTTTTCAGAGTCCCTAATGCCTGCTTGAATGTGAATAAGCAGAGCCCGGTAGCTGATATTTTGCCGGGGTGTGGAGGCCCCGGTCGCCGCCAAATTCCTCTGGTCACAGCTTGTGTTAATACACATGTTAATTTTACATGCAAACCACCAATGACAATTTTCCTCGGCCGCGGAGGCCTCGGTCGCCGCCAGAATTTTCTGGTTCCCGCTCAATATATTGCAGAGTCCTGCAGGCCTGCTTCTGTAGGAATATGCAGAGCCCGGTAGCTGATATTTTGCCGGGGTGAGGAGGCCTCGGTCGCCGCCAAATTCCTCTCATCCCAGCTTGTGTTAATACACATGTTAATTTTACATGCAAAACCACCAATTACCATTTCCTCGGCCGCGGAGGCCTCGGTCGCCGGGAGATTTTCCTGGCTCCCCGCTCAATATACTGCACAGTCCCGCAGGCCTGTCTCCAGTGGAATACACACAGTCCGAGAGCCGAAAATTTGCCGGGGTGTGGAGGCCTCGGTCGCCAACAGATTGCCATAGGCTCTGGCTGCAATATTTACCGTGTATTTTTTCCCTCCAGAGACACCACTACACCCTATATAACCCAAAATGGGCCTTGACGCGTGTACACGCGGAGCCCGAGCGCCGAGAGTTCTCCCGGCCGCGGAGGCCTCGGTCGCCGGGAGAATTTCAACGGCCCCTGCTCGAAATTTTTCTAAGTCCAGAATGCCTGCTTCTCCCAGCCTGTGTTAATACACATGTTAATTTAACATGTAAAATCACCAAGGACCATTTCCTCGGCCGCGGAGGCCTCGGTCACCGCCAGAATTTTCTGGCTGCCCGCTCCCCATGGGTAGACGCGCTGCCCAAGCGCCGAGAGTTCTCCCGGCCGCGGAGGCCTCGGTCGCCGGGAGAATTTCTCCGGCCCCTGCTCGAAATTTTTCAAAGTCCAGAATGCCTGCTTCTCCCAGCATGTGTTAATACACATGTTAATTTAACATGTAATATTACCAATGACCTTTTCCTCGGCCGCGGAGGCCTCGGTCGCCGCCAGAATTTTCTGGCTGCCCGCTCCCCATGGGTAGACGCGGAGCCCGAGCGCCGAGAGTTCTCCCGGCCGCGGAGGCCTCGGTCGCCGGGAGAATTTCTCCGGCCCCTGCTCGAAATTTTTCAAAGTCCAGAATGCCTAGTTCTCCCAGCCTGTGTTAATACACATGTTAATTTAACATGTAAAATTACCAAGGATTATTATCCCGGCCGCAGAGGCCTCGGTCGCCGCCAGAAATTTCTGGCTCCCCGCTCAATGTATTGCAGAGTCCCGCAGGCTTGCTTCTCCAAGCCTGTGTTAATACACATGTTAATTTAACATGTAAAATTACAGAGGATTATTTCCCCGGCCGCGGAGGCCTCGGTCGCCGCCAGAATTTTCTGGCTGCCCGCTCAATGTATTGCAGAGTCCCGCAGGCTTGCTTCTCCAAGCCTGTGTTAATACACATGTTAATTTAACATGCAAAATCACCAATGACAAATTCCTCGGCCGCGGAGGCCTCGATCGCCGGGAAAATGTTCTGGCTCCCTGCTCGAATTTTTTTTCTAAGTCCCGATTCGCTATTACAGGCTGGCGCACGGAGTCCGAGGGGCGTAAATATGCCGGGTAGTGGTGCCTTCCGTCGCCGAGACATTTTACAATTGCCTGGGAGCAGTATTTAACATGTTAATTTTTTCCCCTCGTGACACCACTACCCCCTATATAACGCAAAATGGGCCTTGCCAAGGGGGCGCGCAACGCCCGAGCGCGGGCGTTTTTCCCGGCCGCCGAGACCTCCATCGCCGGGAGAATGTCTTCAGCTATTTGCTAGATTTCCCGATTCGCCCCGCACGACAAACAACCACGAACGAGGTGGTTTTCGAGAGTTCTCCCGGCCGCGGAGGCCTCGGTCGCAGGGAGAATTTCCCTGGCCCCTGCTCGAAATTTTTCTAAGTCCAGAATGCCTGCATCTCCCAGCCTGTGTTAAAACACATGTTAATTTAACATGTAAAATTACCAATGACCATTTCCTCGGCCGCAGAGGCCTCGGTCGCAGCCAGAATTTTCTGGCTCCCTGCTCAATATATTGCAGAGTCCCGCATGCTTGCTTCTCCAAGCCTGTGTTAATACACATGTTAATTTAACATGTAAAATTACCGAGGATTATTTCCCCGGCCGCGGAGGCCTCGGTCGCCGCCAGAAATTTCTGGCTCCCCGCTCAATATATTGCAGCGACCCGCAGGCTTGCTTCTCCCAGCCTGTGTTAATACACATGTTAATTTAACATGTAAAATCACCAAGGACCATTTCCTCGGCCGCGGAGGCCTCGGTCGCCGCCAGAATTTTCTGGCTGCCCGCTCCCCATGTGTAGACGCGGAGCCCGAGCGCCGAGAGTTCTCCCGGCCGCGGAGGCCTCGTAGCCGGGAGAATTTCTCGGGCCCCTGCTCGAAATTTTTCTAAGTCCAGAATGCCTGCTTCTCCCAGCCTGTGTTAATACACATGTTAATTTAACATGTAATTTTACCAATGACCTTTTCCTCGGCCGCGGAGGCCTCGGTCGCCGCCAGAATTTTCTGGCTCCCGGCTCAATATATTACAGAGTCCCGCAGGCCTGTCTCCAGTGGAATACACACAGTCCGAGAGCCGAAAATTTGCCGGGGTGTGGAGGCCTCGGTCGCCAACAGATTGCCATAGGCTCTGGCTGCAATATTTACCGTGTATTTTTTCCCTCCAGAGACACCACTACCCCCTATAAAACCCAAAATAGGCCTTGCGGTGGGTACACGCAGAGCCCGAGCGCCGAAGTTCTCCCGGCCGCGGAGGCCTCGGTCGCCGGGAGAATTTCTCCGGCCCCTGCTCGAAATTTTTCAAAGTCCAGAATGCCTGCTTCTCCCAGCCTGTGTTAATACACATGTTAATTTAACATGTTAAATTATCGAGGATTATTTCCCCGGCCGTGGAGGCCTCGGTCGCCGCCAGAATTTTCTGGCTCCCCGCTCAATATATTGCAGAGTCCCGCAGGCTTGCTTCTCCCAGCCTGTGTTAATACACATGTTAATTTAACATGTAAAATCACCGAGGACCATTTCCTCGGCCGCGGAGGCCTCGGTCGCCGCCAGAATTTTCTGGCTCACCTCTCAATGTATTGCAGAGTCCCGCAGGCTTGGTTCTCCAAGCCTGTGTTAATACACATGTTAATTTAACATGTAAAATTACCGAGGATTATTTCCCCGGCCGCGGAGGCCTCGGTCGCCGCCAGAATTTTCTGGCTCCCCGCTCAATGTATTGCAGAGTCCCGCAGGCTTGGTTCTCCAAGCCTGTGTTAATACACATGTTAATTTAACATGTAAAATTACCGAGGATTATTTCCCCGGCCACGGAGGCCTCGGTCGCCGACAGAATTGTCTGGCTCCCTGCTCGAATTTTTTCTAAGTCCCGATTCGCTATTACAGGCTGGCGCACGGAGTCAGAGGGGCGGGAATTCGCCGGGTAGTGGTGCCTTCCGTCGCCGAGACATTTTTCTATTGCCTGGAAGCTGTATTTAACATGTTAATTTTTTCCCCCTCGGGACACCACTACCCCCTATATAACCCAACATGGGCCTTGCCGCGGGTACACGCGGAGCCCGAGCGCCGAGTGTTCTCCCGGCCGCGGAGGCCTCGGTCGCCGGGAGAATTTCTCCGGCCCCTGCTCGAAATTTTTCAAAGTCCAGAATGCCTGCTTCTCCCAGCCTGTGTTAATACACATGTTAATTTAACATGTTAAATTACCGAGGATTATTTCCCCGGCCGTGGAGGCCTCGGTCGCCGCCAGAATTTTCTGGCTCCCCGCTCAATATATTGCAGAGTCCCGCAGGCTTGCTTTTCCCAGCCTGTGTTAATACACATGTTAATTTAACATGTAAAATTACCAATGACCATTTCCTCGGCCGCAGAGGCCTCGGTCGCCGCCAGAATTTTCTGGCTCCCCGCTCAATGTATTGCAGAGTCCCGCAGGCATGCTTCTCCAAGCCTGTGTTAATACACATGTTAATTTAACATGTTAAATTACCGAGGATTATTTCCCCGGCCGTGGAGGCCTCGGTCGCCGCCAGAATTTTCTGGCTCCCCGCTCAATATATTGCAGAGTCCCGCAGGCTTGCTTTTCCCAGCCTGTGTTAATACACATGTTAATTTAACATGTAAAATCACCAAGGACCATTTCCTCGGCCGCGGAGGCCTCGGTCGCCGCCAGAATTTTCTGGCTTCCCGCTCCCCATGGGTAGACGCGGAGCCCGAGCGCCGAGAGTTCTCCCGGCCGCGGAGGCCTCGGTCGCCGGGAGAATTTCTCCGGCCCCTGCTCGAAATTTTTCAAAGTCTAGAATGCCTAGTTCTCCCAGCCTGTGTTAATACACATGTTAATTTAACATGTAAAATTACCAAGGATTATTATCCCGGCCGCAGAGGCCTCGGTCGCCGCCAGAAATTTCTGGCTCCCCGCTCAATGTATTGCAGCGTCCCGCAGGCTTGCTTCTCCAAGCCTGTGTTAATACACATGTTAATTTAACATGTAAAATTACAGAGGATTATTTCCCCGGCCGCGGAGGCCTCGGTCGCCGCCAGAATTTTCTGGCTGCCCGCTCAATGTATTGCAGAGTCCCGCAGGCTTGCTTCTCCAAGCCTGTGTTAATACACATGTTAATTTAACATGCAAAATCACCAATGACAAATTCCTCGGCCGCGGAGGCCTCGATCGCCGGGAAAATGTTCTGGCTCCCTGCTCGAATTTTTTTTCTAAGTCCCGATTCGCTATTACAGGCTGGCGCACGGAGTCCGAGGGGCGTAAATATGCCGGGTAGTGGTGCCTTCCGTCGCCGAGACATTTTACAATTGCCTGGGAGCAGTATTTAACATGTTAATTTTTTCCCCTCGGGACACCACTACCCCCTATATAACCCAAAATGGGCCTTGCCAAGGGGGCGCGCAACGCCCGAGCGCGGGCGTTTTTCCCGGCCGCCGAGGCCTCCATCGCCGGGAGAATGTCTTCAGCTATTTGCTAGATTTCCCGATTCGCCCCGCACGGCAAACAACCACGAACGACAACCACGAACGAGGTGGTTTTCGAGAGTTCTCCCGGCCGCGGAGGCCTCGGTCGCCGGGAGAATTTCTCGGGCCCCTGCTCGAAATTTTTCTAAGTCCAGAATGCCTGCATCTCCCAGCCTGTGTTAAAACACATGTTAATTTAACATGTAAAATTACCAATGACCATTTCCTCGGCCGCAGAGGCCTCGGTCGCAGCCAGAATTTTCTGGCTCCCTGCTCAATATATTGCAGAGTCCCGCATGCTTGCTTCTCCCAGCCTGTGTTAATACACATGGTTATTTAACATGTAAAATTACCGAGGATTATTTCCCTGGCCGCAGAGGCCGCGGTCGCCGCCAGAATTTTCTGGCTCCCCGCTCAATGTATTGCAGAGTCCCGCAGGCTTGCTTCTCCAAGCCTGTGTTAATACACATGTTAATTTAACATGTAAAATTACCGAGGATTATTTCCCCGGCCGCGGAGGCCTCGGTCGCCGCCAGAATTTTCTGGCTCCCCGCTCAATATATTGCAGCGACCCGCAGGCTTGCTTCTCCCAGCCTGTGTTAATACACATGTTAATTTAACATGTAAAATTACCGAGGATTATTTCCCCGGCCGCGGAGGCTTCGGTCGCCGCCAGAATTTTCTGGCTCCCGGCTCAATATATTACAGAGTCCCGCAGGCCTGTCTCCAGTGGAATACACACAGTCCGAGAGCCGAAAATTTGCCGGGGTGTGGAGGCCTCGGTCGCCAACAGATTGCCATAGGCTCTGGCTGCAATATTTACCGTGTATTTTTTCCCTCCAGAGACACCACTACCCCCTATATAACCCAAAATGGGCCTTGCGGCGTGTACACGCGGAGCCCGAGCGCCGAAGTTCTCCCGGCCGCGGAGGCCTCGGTCGCCGGGAGAATTTCTCCGGCCCCTGCTCGAAATTTTTCAAAGTCCAGAATGCCTGCTTCTCCCAGCCTGTGTTAATACACATGTTAATTTAACATGTAAAATTACCGAGGATTATTTCCCCGGCCGCGGAGGCCTCGGTCGCCGCCAGAATTTTCTGGCTCCCCGCTCAATGTATTGCAGAGTCCCGCAGGCTTGCTTCTCCCAGCCTGTGTTAATACACATGTTAATTTAACATGTAAAATCATTGAGGACCATTTCCTCGGCCGCGGAGGCCTCGGTCGCCGCCAGAATATTCTGGCTCCCCGCTCAATGTATTGCAGAGTCCCGCAGGCTTGCTTCTCCCAGCCTGTGTTAATACACATGTTAATTTAACATGTAAAATCAACAAGGACCATTTCCTCGGCCGCGGAGGCCTCGGTCGCCGCCAGAATTTTCTGGCTGCCCGCTCCCCATTGGTAGACGCGGAGCCCGAGCGCCGAGAGTTCTCCCGGCCGCGG
>NW_026963102.1:0-21104 GCF_032445375.1 Bacillus rossius redtenbacheri | reverse complement strand
AATTGCCTGCTTATTTGCCTGCTTGCCTAATTGCCTGCTTGCCTAATTGCTTGCCTAATAACTGCATAATTGCCTGCTAAATTACCTGCCTGATTGCCTGCCTAATTGCTTGACTAATAAACTGCCTTATTGCCTGCCTTATTGCCTGCTTAATTGCCTGCCTAATTGCCAGCCTAATTTACTTCCTAATTGCCTGCCTAATTGCCTGCCTAATTAACTGCCTAATTGCCTGTTTTATTATGTGCCTAATTGCCTGCCTAATTAACTGCCTAAGTGCCTGCCTAATTGCCTGCCTAATTAACTGCCTGATTGCCTGCTTAATTATCTGCCTAATTGCCTGCAAATAAACTCCCTAATTGCCTGCCTAATTGCCTGCCTAATTAACTACCTAATTAACTGCACACTTGCCTGCCTAATTAACGGCCTAATTAAATGCCTAATTACCTGCCTAACTAACTGCCTAATTGCCTGCTTAATTATCTGCCTATGTGCCTGCCTAATTATCTGCTTTATTGCCTGCCTAATTAAATGCCTAAATATCTGCCTAATTGCCTTCCTAATTAACTGCCTAATTAACTGCCCAATTTTCTGCCTAATTAACTGCCTAATTAACTGCCCAATTGCCTGCCTAACTGACCGCCTAAATAACTGCCTAATAGCCTGCCTAATAACCTGCCAAATTGCCTGCCTTCCTAATTAACTGCTTAATTGCCTGCTTATTTGCCTGCTTGCCTAATAGCCTGCTTGCCTAATTCCTTGCATAATAACTGCATAATTGCCTGCTTAATTACCTGCCTAATTGCCTGTATAATTGCTTGACTAATAAACTGCCTTATTGCCTGCCTAATTGCCTGCTTAATTGCCTGCCTAATTGCCAGCTTAATTTACTTCCTAATTGCCTGCCTAATTGCCTGCCTAATTAACTGCCTAATTGCCTGCCTGCCTAATTAACTGCTTAATTGCCTGCTTATTTGCCTGCTTGCCTAATAGCCTACTTGCCTAATTCCTTGCCTAATAACTGCATAATTGCCTGCTTAATTACCTGCCTAATTGCCTGTATAATTGCTTGACTAATAAACTGCCTTATTGCCTGCCTAATTGCTTGCTTAATTGCCTGCCTAATTGCCAGCTTAATTTACTTCCTAATTGCCTGCCTAATTGCCGGTCTAATTGACCGCCTAATTAGGTGCCTAATTGCCTGCCTAATTGCCTGCCTAATTATCTGCCTAATAGCCTGCCTAATTGCCTGCCTTATTACCTGCCAAATTGACTGCCTTCCTAATAAACAGCTTAATTGCCTGCCTAATTGCCTGCCTGCCTAATTGCCTGTCTGCCTAATTGCCTGCCTGCCTAATTGCCTGCCTGCCTAATTGCTTGCCTAATTACTACCTAATTACCTGCCTAAATGCCTGTCAAATTAACTGCCTTATTGCCTGCCTATTTGCCTGCTTAATTGCCTTCCCGATTGCAGGCCTAATTGCCTGTCTAATTAACTGCCTTATTGCCTGCCCAATGGCCTGCTTAATTAACTGCACAATTTCCTGCCTAATTAACTGCCTAATTAAATGCCTAATTGCCTGCCTAATTGACCTTTCAATTAACTGCCTAATTGCCTGCTTAATTATCTGCCTAATTGCCTGCCTAATTATCTGGTTAATTGCCTGCCTAATTAACTGCCTAATTATCTGCTTAATTGCCTGCCTAATTAACTGCCTAATTGCCTGTTTAATTATGTGCCTAATTGCCTGCCTAATTAACTGCCTAATTGCCTGCCTAATTGCCTGCCTAATTAACTACCTAATTAAATGCACACTTGCCTGCCTAATTAACTGCCTAATTAAATGCCTAATTGCCTATCTAATTAACCGCCTAATTAACTGCCTAATTGCCTGCTTAATTATCTGCCTAATTGCCTGCCTAATTAACTGCCTAATTGCCTGCCTAATTAACTGCCTAATTGACTGCCTAATTGCCAGTCTAATTGCCTGCCTAATTATCTGCCTAAATGCCTGCCTAATTAACTGCCTTATTAACTGCCTAATTGCCTGCCTAATTAACTGCCTAAGTGCCTGCCTAATTGCCTGCCTGATTAACTGCCTGATTGCCTTCTCATATATCTGCCTAATTGCCTGCCTAATGAACTGCCTATTTGCCTGCCTAAATGCCTGCCTAATTGCCTGCCTAATTATCTGCTTAATTGCCTGCCTAATAAACTGCCTAATTAACTGCCTAATTGCTTGCTTAATTAACTGCCTAATTAACTGCCCAATTGCCTGCCTAATTAACTGCCTAGTTAACTGCCTAAGTGCCTGCCTAATTGCCTGCTTAATACCCTGCCTAATTAACTGCCTAATTGCCTGTCTAATTATCTGCCTTATTGCCTGCCCAATTACCTGCCTAATTAACTGCCCAATTGCCTGCCTAATTAACTGCCTAATTAACTGCCTAAGTGCCTGCCTAATTGCCTGCCTAATTAACTGCCTAATTGCCTGCCTAATTGCCTGCCTACATGCCTGCCTAATTATCTGCTTAATTTCCTGCCTAATTAACTTCCTTATTAAATGCCTATTTGCCTGTCTAATTAACTGCCTAATTAACTGCCCAATTGCCTGCCTAATTAACTGCCTAATTAACTGCCTAATTGCCTGCCTTATTGACCGCCTAATTGCCTGCTTAATTATCTGCCTAATTGCCTGCCTAATCATCTGCTTAATTGCCAGCCTAATTAACTGCCTAATTAACTGCCTAATTAACTGACTAATTGCCTGCCTAATTGACCGCCTAATTAACAGCCTAATTGCCTGCCTAATTGACCGCCTAATTAACTGCCTAATTGCCTGCTTAATTATCTGCCTAAATGCCTGCCTAATTATCTGCTTAATTGCCTGCCTAAATGCCTGCCTAATTATCTGCTTAATTGCCTGCCTAATTAAATGCCTAATTATCTGCTTAATTGCCTGCCTAATTAACTGCCCAATTGCCTGCCTAATTAACTGCCCAATTGCCTGCCTAATTAACTGCCTAATTAACTGCCAAATGCCTGCCTTATTGACCGCCTAATTAACTGCCTAATTGCCTGCTTAATTATCTGCATAATTGACTGCCAAATGATCTGCTTAATTGCCTGCCTAATTAACTGCCTAACCATCTGCTTAATTGCCTGCCTAATTAACTGCCTAATTAACTTCCCAATTGCCTGCCTAATTAACTGCTTAATTAACTGACCAAATGCCTGCCTAATTGACCGCCTAATTAACTGCCTAATAGCCTGCCTAATTACCTGCCAAATTGCCTGCCTGCCTAATTAACTGCTTAATTGCCTGCATATTTGCCTGCTTGCCTAATTGCCTGCTTGCCTAATTGCTTGCCTAATAACTGCATAATTGCCTGCTATATTACCTGCCTAATTGCCTGCCTAATTGCTTGACTAATAAACTGCCTTATTGCCTGCCTTATTGGCTGCTTAATTGCCTGCCTAATTGCCAGCCTAATTTACTTCCTAATTGCCTGCCTAATTGACCGCTTAATTAACTGCCTAATTGCCTGCTTAATTATCTGCCTAATTACCTGCCTAATTGCCTGCCTAATTGCCTGCCTATTTATCTGCTTAATTGCCTGCCTATATAACTGCCTTATTAACTGCCCAATTGCCTGCCTAATTAACTGCCTAATTAACTGCCCAATTGCCTGCCTAATTAACTGCCTAAGTGCCTGCCTAATTGCCTGCCTAATTAACTGCCTGATTGCCTTCTCATATATCTGCCTAATTGCCTGCCTAATTGCCTGCCCAATTATCTGCCTAATTGCCTGCTTAATTATCTGGTTAATTGCCTGCCTAATTATCTGCTTAATTGCCTGCCTAATTAACTGCCTAATTATCTGCTTAATTGCCTGCCTAATTAACAGGTTAATTATCTGCCCAATTGCCTGCCTAATTAACTGCCCAATTGCCTGCCTAATTGACCGCTTAATTAACTGCCTAATTGCCTGCTTAATATCTGCCTAATTAACTGCCTAATTATCTGCTTAATTGCCTGCCTAATTATCTGCTTAATTGCCTGCCTAATTAAATACCTAATTATCTGCTTAATTGCCTGCCTAATTAACTGCCCAATTGCCTGCCTAATTAACTGCCTAATTAACTGCCTAATTAACTGCCTAATTGCCTGCCTAATTGCCTGCCTAATTAACTGCTTAATTGCAGCCTAATTATCTGCTTAATTGCCTGCCTAATTAAATGCCTAATTATCTGCTTAATTGCCTGCCTAATTAACTGCACATTTGCCTGCCTAATTAACTGCTTAATTAAATGCCTATTTACCTGTCTAATTAACTGCCTAATTAACTGCCTAATTGCCTGCCTAATTGCCTGCCTAATTGCCTGCCTAATTGCCTGCCTAATTGCCTGCCTAATTGCCTGCCTTTTTTAACTGCCTGATCGCCTGCTTAATTATCTGCCTAATTGCCTGCCTATTTAACTGCCTAATTGCCCGCCTAATTAAATACCTAATAAACTGCACAATTGCCTGTCTAATTACCTGCCTAATTAAATTCCTAATTTCCTGTCTAATTAACCGCCTAATTAACTGCCTAATTGCCTGCCTAAATAACTGCCTAATTAACTGCCTAATTCCCTGACAAATTGACCGCCTAATTAACTGCCTAATTGCCTGCCTAATTGTTTTCCAAATAGCCTGCCTAATTGCCTGCCTAATTACCTGTCAAATTGCCTGCTTTCCTAATAAACTGCTTAATTGCCTGCCTAATTGCCTGCCTGCCTAATTGCCTGCCTAATTGCCTGCCTAAATTACTACCTAATTAACTGCACAATTGCCTGTCTAATTAACTGCCTAATTAAATTCCTAATTTCCTGTCTAATTAACGGCCTAATTAAATGCCTAATTGACTGTCTAATTAACCGCCTTATTAACCGTCTAATTGCCTGCCTAATAAACTGCATAATTAACTGACTAATTGCCTGCCTAATGAACCGCCTAATTAACTGCCTAATTGCCTGCTTAATTATCTGCCTAATTGCCTGCCTTATTATCTGCTTAATTGCGTGCCTAATTAAATGCCTAATTATCTGCTCAATTGCCTGCCTAATTACTGCCCAATTGCCTGCCTAATTAACTGCTTAATTAAATGCCTAACTACCTGTCTAATTAACTGCCTAATTAACTGCCCAATTGCCTGCCTAATTAACTGCCTAATTAACTGCCTAATTGCCTGCCTTATTGACCGCCTAATTAACAGCCTAATTGCCTGCCTAATTATCTGCTTAATTGCCTGCCTAATTAAATGGCTAATTATCTGCTTAATTGCCTGCCTAATTAACTGCACATTTGCCTGCCTAATTAACTGCTTAATTAAATGCCTAATTACCTGTCTAATTAACTGCCTAATTAACTGCCTATTTGACAGCCTAATTAAATGCCTAATTAACTGCCTAATTGCCTGCCTAATTGACCGCCTAATTAACTGCCTAATTGCCTGCTTAATTATCTGCCTAATTGCCTGCCTAATTATCTGCTTAATTGCCTGCCTAATTAAATGCCTAATTATTTCCTAATTGCCTGCCTAATTAACTGCCCAATTGCCTGCCTAATTAACTGCCTAATTAACTGCCAAATGCCTGCCTAATTGACCGCCTAGTTAACTGCCTAATTGCCTGCTTAATTATCTGCCTAATTGACTGCCTAATTATCTGCTTAATTGCCCGCCTAATTAACTGCCTAATTATCTGCTTAATTGCATGCCTAATTAACTGCCTAATTAACTGCCGAATTGCCTGCCTAATTAACTGCATAATTAACTGACCAATTGCCTGCCTAATTGACCGCCTAATTAACTGCCTAATAGCCTGCCTAATTACCTGCCAAATTGCCTGCCTGCCTAATTAACTGCTTAATTGCCTGGTTATTTGCCTGCTTGCCTAATTGCCTGCTTGCCTAATTGCTTGCCTAATAACTGCATAATTGCCTGCAAAATTACCTGTCTAATTGCCTGCCTAATTGCTTGACTAATAAACTGCCTTATTTCCTGCCTTATTGACTGCTTAATTGCCTGCCTAATTGCCAGCCTAATTTATTTCCTAATTGCCTGCCTAATTGCCTGCCTAATTAACTGCCTAATTGCCTGCCTTATTATGTGCCTAATTGCCTGCCTAATTAACTGCCTAAGTGCCTGCCTAATTGCCTGCCTAATTAACTGCCTGATTGCCTGCTTAATTATCTGCCTAATTGCCTGCAAATTAACTGCCTAATTGCCTGCCTAATTGCCTGCCTAATTAACTACCTAATTAACTGCACACTTGCCTGCCTAATTAACGGCCTAATTAAATGTCTAAATGCCTGTCTAATTAACTACGTAATTAACTGCACAATTGCCTGCCTAATTAACTCCCTAATTAAATGCCTAATTGCCTGCCTAATTAAATGCCTAATTGCCTGCCTAATTGACCGCCTAATTTACTGCCTAATTGCCTGCTTAGTTATCTGCCTAATTGACTGCCTAATTATCTGCTTAATTGCCTGCCTAATTAACTGCCTAATTATCTGCTTAATTGCCTACCTAATTAAATGCCCAATTGCCTGCCTAATTAACTGCCTAATTAACTGCCCAATTGCCTGCCTAACTGACCGCCTAAATAACTGCCTAATAGCCTGCCTAATAACCTGCCAAATTGCCTGCCTGCCTAATTAACTGCTTAATTGCCTGCTTATTTTCCTGCTTGCCTAATAGCCTGCTTGCCTAATTCCTTGCCTAATAACTGCATAATTGCCTGCTTAATTACCTGCCTAATTGCCTGTATAATTGCTTGACTAATAAACTGCCTTATTGCCTGCCTAATTGCCTGCTTAATTGCCTGCCTAATTGCCAGCTTAATTTACTTCCTAAATGCCTGCCTAATTGCCTACCTAATTAACTGCCTAATTGCCTGCCTTACTATGTGCCTAATTTCCTGCCTAATTAACTGCCTATGTGCCTGCCTAATTATCTGCTTTATTGCCTGCCTAATTAAATGCCTAAATATCTGCCTAATTGCCTTCCTAATTAACTGCCTAATTAACTGCCCAATTGCCTGCCTAATTAACTGCATAATTAACTGCCCAATTTCCGGCCTAATTGACCGGCTAATTAGGTGCCTAATTGCCTGCCTAATTGCCTGCCTAATCATCTGCCTAATAGCCTGCCTAATTGCCTGCCTTATTACCTGCCAAATTGACTGCCTTCCTAATAAACTGCTTAATTGCCTGCCTAATTGCCTGCCTGCCTAATTGCCTGTCTGCCTAATTGCCTGCCTGCCTAATTGCCTGCCTGCCTAATTGCTTGCCTAATTACTACCTAATTACCTGCCTAAATGCCTGTCAAATTAACTGCCTTATTGCCTGCCTATTTGCCTGCTTAATTGCCTTCCCGATTGCCTGCCTAATTGCCTGTCTAATTAACTGCCTTATTGCCTGCCCAATGGCCTGCCTAATTAACTGCACAATTTCCTGCCTAATTAACTGCCTAATTAAATGCCTAATTGCCTGCCTAATTGACCTTTTTATTAACTGCCTAATTGCCTGCTTAATTATCTGCCTAATTGCCTGCCTAATTATCTGGTTAATTGCCTGCCTAATTAACTGCCTAATTATCTGCTTAATTGCCTGCCTAATTAACTGCCTAATTAACTGCCCAATTTCCTGCCTAATTATCTGCCTAATTAACTGCCCAATTGCCTACCTAATTGACCGCCTAATTAACTGCCTAATTGCCTGCTTAATTATCTGCCTAATTGCCTGCCTAAATATCTGCTTAATTTCTGGCCTAATTAACTGCCTAATTATCTGCTTAATTGCCTGCCTAATTAACTGCCTAATTAAATGCCCAATTGCCTGCCTAATTAACTGCATAATTAACTGCCAAATTGCCTGCCTAATTCACTGCCTAATTAACTGCTTAAGTGTCTGCCTAATTGCCTGCCTAATTAACTGCCTGATTGCCTGCTTAATTATCTGCCTTATTGCCTGCCTAATTAAATGCCTAATTGCCTGCCTAATTGCCTGCCTTATTAACTACCTTATTAAATGCACAATTGCCTGCCTTTTTAACTGCCTAATTAAATGCCTAATTGCCTGTCTAATTAACCGCCTAATTAACTGCCTAATTGCCTGCCTAATTAACTGCCTAATTAACTGCCTAATTGCCTGCCTAATAACCGCCTAATTAACTGCCTAATTGCCTGCTTAATTATCTGCCTAATTGCCTGCCTAATCATCTGCTTAATTGCCTGCCTAATTAACTGCCTAATTATATGCTTAATTGCCTGCCTAATTAACTGCCTAATTAACTGACCAATTGCCTGCCTAATTGACCGCCTAATTAACTGCCTAATAGCCTGCCTAATTACCTGCCAAATAGCTTGCCGTCCTAATTAACTGCTTAATTGCCTGCTTATTTGCCTGCTTGCCTAATTGCCTGCTTGCCTAATTGCTTGCCTAATAACTGCATAATTGCCTGCTAAATTACCTGCCTAATTGCCTGCCTTATTGCTTGACTAATAAACTGCCTTATTGCCTGCCTTATTGCCTGCTTAATTGCCTGCCTAATTGCCAGCCTAATTTACTTCCTAATTGCCTGCCAAATTGCCTGCCTAATTAACTGCCTAATTGCCTGTTTAATTATGTGCCTAATTGCCTGCCTAATTAACTGCCTAATTGCCTGCCTAATTGCCTGCCTAATTAACTACCTAATTAACTGCACACTTGCCTGCCTAATTAACTGCCTAATTAAATGCCTAATTGCCTGTCTAAAAACCGCCTAATTAACTTCCTAATTGCCTGCTTAATTATCTGCCTAATTGCCTGCCTAATTAACTGCCTAATTGACTGCCTAATTGCCAGTCTTATTGCCTGCCTAATTATCTGCCTAAATGCCTGCCTAATTAACTGCCTTATTAACTGCCTAATTGCCTGCCTAATTAACTGCCTAAGTGCCTGCCTAATTGCCTGCCTGATTAACTGCCTGATTGCCTTCTCATATATCTGCCTAATTGCCTGCCTAATTAACTGCCTATTTGCCTGCCTAAATGCCTGCCTAATTGCCTGCCTAATTATCTGCTTAATTGCCTGCCTAATAAACTGCCTAATTAACTGCCCAATTGCTTGCTTAATTAACTGCCTAATTAACTGCCCAATTGCCTGCCTAATTAACTGCCTAGTTAACTGCCTAAGTGCCTGCCTAATTGCCTGCTTAATACCCTGCCTAATTAACTGCCTAATTGCCTGTCTAATTATCTGCCTTATTGCCTGCCCAATTACCTGCCTAATTAACTGCCCAATTGCCTGCCTAATTAACTGCCTAATTAACTGCCTAAGTGCCTGCATAATTAACTGCCTAATTGCCTGCCTAATTGCCTGCCTACATGCCGGCCTAATTATCTGCTTAATTGCCTGCCTATATAACTGCCTTATTAACTGCCCAATTGCCTGCCTAATTAACTGCCTAATTAACTGCCCAATTGCCTGCCTAATTAACTGCCTAAGTGCCTGCCTAATTGCCTGCCTAATTAAATGCCTGATTGCCTTCTCATATATCTGCCTAATTGCCTGCCTTATTGCCTGCTTAATTATCTGCCTAATTGCCTGCTTAATTATCTGGTTGATTGCCTGCCTAATTAACTGCCTAATTATCTGCTTAATTGCCTGCCTAATTAACTGCCTATTTACTGCCCAATTGCCTGCCTAATTAACTGCCTAATTAACTGCCCAATTGCCTGCCTAATTGACCGCCTAATTAACTGCCTAATTGCCTGCCTAATTGCCTGCCTAATTATCTGCTTAATTGCCTGCCTATATAACTGCCTAATTAACTGGCCAATTGCCTGCCTAATTAACTGCCCAATTGCCTGCCTAATTTACTGCCTAAGTGCCTGCCTAAGTGCCTGCCTAATTGCCTGCCTAATTGACCGCTTAATTAACTGCCTAATTGCCTGCTTAATATCTGCCTAATTGCCTGCCTAATTGCCTGCCTTATTGCCTGCCTAATTATCTGCTTAATTGCCTGCCTATATAACCGCCTACTTAACTGCCCAATTAACTGCCTAATTAACTGTTTATTTGCCTGCCTAATTAACTGCCTAATAGCCTGCCTAATAACCTGCCAAATTGCCTGCCTGCCTAATTAACTTCTTAATTGCCTGCTTATTTGCCTGCTTGCCTAATTCCTTGCCTAATAACTGCATAATTGCCTGCTCAATTACCTGCCCAATTGCCTGTATAATTGCTTGACTAATAAACTGCCTTATTGCATGCCTAATTGCCTGCCTAATTGCCAGCTTAATTTACTTCCTAATTGCCTGCCTAATTGCCTGCTTAATTAACTGCCTAATTGCCTGCCTTACTATGTGCCTAATTTCCTGCCTAATTAACTGCCTATGTGCCTGCCTAATTATCTGCTTTATTGCCTGCCTAATTAAATGCCTAAATATCTGCCTAATTGCCTTCCTAATTAACTGCCTAATTAACTGCCCAATTGCCTGCCTAATTAACTGCATAATTAACTGCCCAATTGCCGGCCTAATTAACCGCCTAATTAGGTGCCTAATTGCCTGCTTAATTGCCTGCCTTATCATCTGCCTAATAGCCTGCCTAATTGCCTGCCTTATTACCTGCTAAATTGACTGCCTTCCTAATAAACTGCTTAATTGCCTGCCTAATTGCCTGCCTGCCTAATTGCCTGTCTGCCTAATTGCCTGCCTGCCTAATTGCCTGCCTGCCTAATTGCTTGCCTAATTACTACCTAATTACCTGCCTAAATGCCTGTCAAATTAACTGCCTTATTGCCTGCCTATTTGCCTGCTTAATTGCCTTCCCAATTGCCTGCCTAATTGCCTGTCTAATTAACTGCCTTATTGCCTGCCCAATGGCCTGCCTAATTAACTGCCCAATTTCCTGCCTAATTAACTGCCTAATTAAATGCACAATTTCCTGCCTAATTGACCGCCTAATTAACTGCCTAATTGCCTGCTTAATTATCTGCCTAATTGCCTGCCTAAATATATGCTTAATTGCTGGCCTAATTAACTGCCTAATTATCTGTTTAATTGCCTGCTAATTAAGTGCCTAATTAACTGCCCAATTGCCTGCCTAATTACCTGCCTAATTAACTGCCTAATTAACTGCCAAATTGCCTGCCTAATTCACTGCCTAATTAACTGCTTAAGTGTCTGCCTAATTGCCTGCCTAATTAACTGCCTGATTGCCTGCTTAATTATCTGCCTTATTGCCTGCCTAATGAAATGCCTAATTGCCTGCCTAATTGCCTGCCTTATTAACTACCTTATTAAATGCACAATTGCCTGCCTAATTAACTGCCTAATTAAATGCCTAATTGCCTGTCTAATTAACCGCCTAATCTACTGCCCAATTGCCTGCCTAATTAACTGCCTAATTAACTGCCTAATTGCCTGCCTAATAACCGCCTAATTAACTGCCTAATTGCCTGCTTAATTATCTGCCTAATTGCCTGCCTAATCATCTGCTTAATTGCCTGCCTAATTAACTGCCTAATTATCTGCTCAATTGCCTGCCTAATTACTGCCCAATTGCCTGCCTAATTAACTGCTTAATTAAATGCCTAACTACCTGTCTAATTAACTGCCTAATTAACTGCCCAATTGCCTGCCTAATTAACTGCCTAATTAACTGCCTAATTGCCTGCCTAATTGACCGCCTAATTAACTGCCTAATTGCCTGCCTAATTATCTGCTTAATTGCCCGCCTAATTAACTGCCTAATTATCTGCTTAATTGCATGCCTAATTAACTGCCTAATTAACTGCCGAATTGCCTGCCTAATTAACTGCATAATTAACTGACCAATTGCCTGCCTAATTGACCGCCTAATTAACTGCCTAATAGCCTGCCTAATTACCTGCCAAATTGCCTGCCTGCCTAATTAACTGCTTAATTGCCTGGTTATTTGCCTGCTTGCCTAATTGCCTGCTTGCCTAATTGCTTGCCTAATAACTGCATAATTGCCTGCAAAATTACCTGTCTAATTGCCTGCCTAATTGCTTGACTAATAAACTGCCTTATTTCCTGCCTTATTGACTGCTTAATTGCCTGCCTAATTGCCAGCCTAATTTATTTCCTAATTGCCTGCCTAATTGCCTGCCTAATTAACTGCCTAATTGCCTGCCTTATTATGTGCCTAATTGCCTGCCTAATTAACTGCCTAAGTGCCTGCCTAATTGCCTGCCTAATTAACTGCCTGATTGCCTGTTAATTATCTGCCTAATTGCCTGCAAATTAACTGCCTAATTGCCTGCCTAATTGCCTGCCTAATTAACTACCTAATTAACTGCACACTTGCCTGCCTAATTAACGGCCTAATTAAATGTCTAAATGCCTGTCTAATTAACTACGTAATTAACTGCACAATTGCCTGCCTAATTAACTCCCTAATTAAATGCCTAATTGCCTGCCTAATTAAATGCCTAATTGCCTGCCTAATTGACCGCCTAATTTACTGCCTAATTGCCTGCTTAGTTATCTGCCTAATTGACTGCCTAATTATCTGCTTAATTGCCTGCCTAATTAACTGCCTAATTATCTGCTTAATTGCCTACCTAATTAAATGCCCAATTGCCTGCCTAATTAACTGCCTAATTAACTGCCCAATTGCCTGCCTAACTGACCGCCTAAATAACTGCCTAATAGCCTGCCTAATAACCTGCCAAATTGCCTGCCTGCCTAATTAACTGCTTAATTGCCTGCTTATTTTCCTGCTTGCCTAATAGCCTGCTTGCCTAATTCCTTGCCTAATAACTGCATAATTGCCTGCTTAATTACCTGCCTAATTGCCTGTATAATTGCTTGACTAATAAACTGCCTTATTGCCTGCCTAATTGCCTGCTTAATTGCCTGCCTAATTGCCAGCTTAATTTACTTCCTAATTGCCTGCCTAATTGCCTACCTAATTAACTGCCTAATTGCCTGCCTTACTATGTGCCTAATTTCCTGCCTAATTAACTGCCTATGTGCCTGCCTAATTATCTGCTTTATTGCCTGCCTAATTAAATGCCTAAATATCTGCCTAATTGCCTTCCTAATTAACTGCCTAATTAACTGCCCAATTGCCTGCCTAATTAACTGCATAATTAACTGCCCAATTGCCGGCCTAATTGACCGGCTAATTAGGTGCCTAATTGCCTGCCTAATTGCCTGCCTAATCATCTGCCTAATAGCCTGCCTAATTGCCTGCCTTATTACCTGCCAAATTGACTGCCTTCCTAATAAACTGCTTAATTGCCTGCCTATTTGCCTGCCTGCCTAATTGCCTGTCTGCCTAATTGCCTGCCTGCCTAATTGCCTGCCTGCCTAATTGCTTGCCTAATTACTACCTAATTACCTGCCTAAATGCCTGTCAAATTAACTGCCTTATTGCCTGCCTATTTGCCTGCTTAATTATCTGCCTAATTGCCTGCCTAATTATCTGGTTAATTGCCTGCCTAATTATCTGCCTAATTACCTGCTTAATTGCCTGCCTAATTAACTGCCTAATTAACTGCCCAATTTCCTGCCTAATTAACTGCTTAATTAACTGCCCAATTGCCTGCCTAATTGACCGCCTAATTAACTGCCTAATTGCCTGCTTAATTATCTGCCTAATTGCCTGCCTAAATATCTGCTTAATTGCTCGCCTAATTAACTGCCTAATTATCTGCTTAATTGCCTGCCTAATTAAGTGCCTAATTAACTGCACAATTGCCTGCCTAATTACCTGCCTAATTAACTGCCTAATTAACTGCCAATTTCCTGCCTAATTCACTGCCTAATTAACTGCTTAAGTGTCTGCCTAATTGCCTGCCTAATTAACTGCCTGATTGCCTGCTTAATTATCTGCCTTATTGCCTGCCTAATGAAATGCCTAATTGCCTGCCTAATTGCCTGCCTTATTAACTACCTTATTAAATGCACAATTGCCTGCCTAAATAACTGCCTAATTAAATGCCTAATTGCCTGTCTAATTAACCGCCTAATCTACTGCCCAATTGCCTGCCTAATTAACTGCCTAATTAACTGCCTAATTGCCTGCCTAATAACCGCCTAATTAACTGCCTAATCATCTGCTTAATTGCCTGCCTAATTAACTGCCTAATCATCTGCTTAATTGCCTGCCTAATTAACTGCCTAATTATATGCTTAATTGCCTGCCTAATTAACTGCTTAATTAACTGACCAATTGCCTGCCTAATTGACCGCCTAATTAACTGCCTAATAGCCTGCCTAATTACCTGCCAAATAGCCTGCCTGCCTAATTAACTGCTTAATTGCCTGCTTATTTGCCTGCTTGCCTAATTGCCTGCTTGCCTAATTGCTTGCCTAATAACTGCATAATTGCCTGCTAAATTACCTGCCTAATTGCCTGCCTAATTGCTTGACTAATAAACTGCCTTATTGCCCGCCTTATTGCCTGCTTAATTGCCTGCCTAATTGCCAGCCTAATTTACTTCCTAATTGCCTGCCAAATTGCCTGCCTAATTAACTGCCTAATTGCCTGTTTTATTATGTGCCTAATTGCCTGCCTAATTAACTGCCTAGTTGCCTGCCTAATTGCCTGCCTAATTAACTACCTAAATAACTGCACACTTGCCTGTCTAATTAACTGCCTAATTAAATGCCTAATTGCCTGTCTAATTAACCGCATAATTAACTGCCTAGTTGCCTGCTTAATTATCTGCCTAAATGCCTGCCTAATTGCCTGTCTAATTAACCGCCTAATTAACTGCCTAATTGCCTGCTTAATTATCTGCCTAAATGCCTGCCTAATTAACTGCCTAATTGCCTGCCTAATAACCGCCTAATTAACTGCCTAATTGCCTGCTTAATTATCTGCCTAATTGCCTGCCTAATCATCTGCTTAATTGCCTGCCTAATTAACTGCCTAATTATATGCTTAATTGCCAGCCTAATTAACTGCCTAATTAACTGACCAATTGCCTGCCTAATTGACCGCCTAATTAACTGCCTAATAGCCTGCCTAATTACCTGCCAAATAGCCTGCCTGCCTAATTAACTGCTTAATTGCCTGCTTATTTGACTGCTTGCCTAATTGCCTGTTTGCCTAATTGCTTTCCTAATAACTGCATAATTGCCTGCTAAATTACCTGCCTAATTGCCTGCCTAATTGCTTGACTAATAAACTGCCTTAATGCCTGCCTTATTGCCTGCCTTATTGCCTGCTTAATTGCCTGCCTAATTGCCAGCCTAATTTACTTCCTAATTGCCTGCCAAATTGCCTGCCTAATTAACTGCCTAATTGCCTGTTTTATTATGTGCCTAATTGCCTGCCTAATTAACTGCCTAATTGCCTGCCTAATTGCCTGCCTAATTAACTACCTAATTAACTGCACACTTGCCTGCCTAATTAACTGCCTAATTAAATGCCTAATTGCCTGTCTAATTAAACGCCTAATTAACTGCCTAATTGCCTGCTTAATTATCTGCCTAATTGCCTGCCTAATTAACTGCCTAATTGACTGCCTAATTGCCAGCCTAATTGCCTGCCTAATTATCTGCCTAATTGCCTGGCTAATTAACTGCCTTATTTTCTGCCTAATTGCCTGCCTAAATAACTGCCTAAGTGCCTGCCTAATTGCCTGCCTGATTAACTGCCTGATTGCCTTCTCATATATCTGCCTAATTGCCTGCCTAATTAACTGCCTATTTGCCTGCCTAAATGCCTGCCTAATTGCCTGCCTAATTATCTGCTTAATTGCCTTCCTAATAACTGCCTAATTAACTGCCCAATTGCTTGCTTAATTAACTGCCTAATTAACTGCCCAAATGCCTGCCTAATTAACTGCCTAGTTAACTGACTAAGTGACTGCCTAATTGCCTGCTTAATACCCTGCCTAATTAACTGCCTAATTGCCTGTCTAATTATCTGCCTTATTGCCTGCCCAATTACCTGCCTAATTAACTGCCCAATTGCCTGCCTAATTAACTGCCTAATTAACTGCCTAATTTCCTGCCTTATTGACCGCCTAATTGCCTGGTTAATTATCTGCCTAATTGCCTGCCTAATCATCTGCTTAATTGCCTGCCTAATTAACTGCCTAATAGTCTGCTTAATTGCCAGCCTAATTAACTGCCTAATTAACTGACTAATTGCCTGCCTAATTGACCGCCTAATTAACTGCCTAATTGCCTGCCTAATTGACCGCCTAATTAACTGCCTAATTGCCTGCATAATTATCTTCCTAATTGCCTGCCTAATTATCTGCTTAATTGCCTGCCTAATTAAATGCCTAATTATCAGCTTAATTGCCTGCCTAATTAACTGCCCGATTGCCTGCCTAATTAACTGCCTAATTAACTGCCAAATGCCTGCCTTATTGACCGCCTAATTAACTGCCTAATTGCCTGCTTAATTATCTGCATAATTGACTGCCAAATGATCTGCTTAATTGCCTGCCTAATTAACTGCCTAACTATCTGCTTAATTGCCTGCCTAATTAACTGCCTAATTAACTTCCCAATTGCCTGCCTAATTAACTGCTTAATTTACTAACCAATTTCCTGCCTAATTGACCGCCTAATTAACTGCCTAATAGCCTGCCTAATTACCTGCCAAATTGCCTGCCTGCCTAATTAACTGCTTAATTGCCTGCATATTTGCCTGCTTGCCTAATTGCCTGCTTACCTAATTGCTTGCCTAATAACTGCATAATTGCCTGCAATATTACCTGCCTAATTGCCTGCCTAATTGCTTGACTAATAAACTGCCTTATTGCCTGCCTTATTGCCTGCTTAATTGCCTGCCTAATTGCCAGCCTAATTTACTTCCTAATTGCCTGCCTAATTGACCGCTTAATTAACTGCCTAATTGCCTGCTTAATTATCTGCCTAATTACCTGCCTAATTGCCTGCCTAATTGCCTGCCTATTTATCTGCTTATTTGCCTGCCTATATAACTGCTATATTAACTGCCCAATTGCCTGCCTAATTAACTGCCTAATTAACTGCCCAATTGCCTGCCTAATTAACTGCCTAAGTGCCTGCCTAATTGCCTGCCTAATTAACTGCCTGATTGCCTTCTCATATATCTGCCTAAATGCCTGCCTAATTGCCTGCTTAATTATCTGCCTAATTGCCTGCTTAATTATCTGGTTAATTGTTTGCCTTATTAACTGCCTAATTATCTGCTTAATTGCCTGCCTAATTAACTGCCTATTTACTGCCCAATTGCCTGCCTAATTAACTGCCTAATTAACTGCCCAATTGCCTGCCTAATTGACCGCCTAATTAACTGCCTAATTGCCTTCCTAATTGCCTGCCTAATTATCTGCTTAATTGCCTGCCTATATAACTGCCTAATTAACTGCCCAATTGCCTGCCTAATTAACTGCCCAATTGCCTGCCTAATTTACTGCCTAAGTGCCTGCCTAAGTGCCTGCCTTATTGCCTGCCTAATTGCCTGCCTAATTGCCTGCCTAATTAACTGCCTAATTGCCTGCTTAATTATCTGCCTAATTGCCTGCCTAATTATCTGCTTAATTGCCTGCCTAATTAACTGCCTAATTATCTGCTTAATTGCCTGCCTAATTAACAGGTTAATTATCTGCCCAATTGCCTGCCTAATTAACTGCCCAATTGCCTGCCTAATTGACCGCTTAATTAACTGCCTAATTGCCTGCTTAATATCTGCCTAATTGCCTGCCTAATTGCCTGCCTTATTGCCTGCCTAGTTATCTGCTTAATTGCCTGCCTATATAACTGCCTAATTAACTGCCCAATTAACTGCCTAATTAACTGTTTAATTGCCTGCCTAATTAACTGCCTAATTGCCTGCTTAATTATCTGCCTAATTGCCTGCCTAATTAACTGCCTAATTGCCTACCTAATTGCCTGCCTAATTGCCTGCCTAATTGCCTGCCTTTTTTAACTGCCTGATTGCCTGCTTAATTATCTGCCTAATTGCCTGCCTATTTAACTGCCTAATTGCCCGCCTAATTAAATACCTAATAAACTGCACATTTGCCTGCCTAATTAAATGCCTAATATCCTGTCTAATTAACCGCCTAATTAACTGCCTAATTGCCTGCCTAAATAACTGTTTAATTAACTGCCTAATTCCCTGACAAATTGACCGCCTAATTAACTGCCTAATTGCCTGCCTAATTGTTTTCCAAATAGCCTGCCTAATTGCCTGCCTTATTACCTGCCAAATTGCCTGCTTTCCTAATAAACTGCTTAATTGCCTGCCTAATTGCCTGCCTGCCTAATTGCCTGCCTAATTGCCTGCCTAAATTACTACCTTATTAACTGCACAATTGCTTGCCTAGTTAAATGCCTAATTAAATGCCTAATTGCCTGTCTTATTAACCGCCTTATTAACCGTCTAATTGCCTGCCTAATAAACTGCATAATTAACTGACTAATTGCCTGCCTAATTGACCGCCTAATTAACTGCCTAATTGCCTGCTTAATTATCTGCCTAATTGCCTGCCTTATTATCTGCTTAATTGCGTGCCTAATTAAATGCCTAATTATCTGCTCAATTGCCTGCCTAATTACTGCCCAATTGCCTGCCTAATTAACTGCTTAATTAAATGCCTAACTACCTGTCTAATTAACTGCCTAATTAACTGCCCAATTGCCTGCCTAATTAACTGCCTAATTAACTGCCTAATTGCCTGACTTATTGACCGCCTAATTAACTGCCTAATTGCCTGCCTAATTATCTGCTTAATTGCCTGCCTAATTAAATGCCTAATTATCTGCTTAATTGCCTGCCTAATTAACTGCACATTTGCCTGCCTAATTAACTGCTTAATTAACTGCCAAATGCCTGCCTAATTGACCGCCTAATTAACTGCCTAATTGCCTGCTTAATTATCTGCCTAATTGACTGCCTAATTATCTGCTTAATTGCCCGCCTAATTAACTGCCTAATTATCTGCTTAATTGCCTGCCTAATTAACTGCCGAATTGCCTGCCTAATTAACGGCATAATTAACTGACCAATTGCCTGCCTAATTGACCGCCTAATTAACTGCCTAATAGCCTGCCTAATTACCTGCCAAATTGCCTGCCTGCCTAATTAACTGCTTAATTGCCTGGTTATTTGCCTGCTTGCCTAATTGCCTGCTTGCCTAATTGCTTGCCTAATAACTGCATAATTGCCTGCAAAATTACCTGTCTAATTGCCTGCCTAATTGCTTGACTAATAAACTGCCTTATTTCCTGCCTTATTGCCTGCTTAATTGCCTGCCTAATTGCCAGCCTAATTTACTTCCTAATTGCCTGCCTAATTGCCTGCCTAATTAACTGCCTAATTGCCTGCCTTATTTTGTGCCTAATTGCCTGCCTAATTAACTGCCTAAGTGCCTGCTTAATTGCCTGCCTAATTAACTGCCTGATTGCCTGCTTAATTATCTGCCTAATTGCCTGCAAATTAACTGCCTAATTGCCTGCCTAATTGCCTGCCTAATTAACTACCTAATTAACTGCACACTTGCCTGCCTAATTAACGGCCTAATTAAATGTCTAATTGCCTGTCTAATTAACTACCTAATTAACTGCAAAATTGCCTGCCTAATTAACTCCCTAATTAAATGCCTAATTGCCTGCCTAATAAACTGCCTAATTGCCTGCCTTATTGACCGCCTAATTTACTGCCTAATTGCCTGCTTAATTATCTGCCTAATTGACTGCCTAATTATCTGCTTAATTGCCTGCCTAATTAACTGCCTAATTATCTGCTTAATTGCCTGCCTAATTAACTGCCCAATTGCCTGCCTAATTAACTGCCTAATTAACTGCCCAATTGCCTGCCTAACTGACCGCCTAAATAACTGCCTAATAGCCTGCCTAATAACCTGCCAAATTGCCTTCCTGCCTAATTAACTGCTTAATTGCCTGCTTATTTGCCTGCTTGCCTAATAGCCTGCTTGCCTAATTCCTTGCCTAATAACTGCATAATTGCCTGCTTAATTACCTGCCTAATTGCCCGTATAATTGCTTGACTAATAAACTGCCTTATTGCCTGCCTAATTGCCTGCTTAATTGCCTGCCTAATTGCCAGCTTAATTTACTTCCTAATTGCCTGCCTAATTGCCTGCCTAATTAACTGCCTAATTGCCTGCCTTACTATGTGCCTAATTTCCTGCCTAATTAACTGCCTATGTGCCTGCCTAATTATCTGCTTTACTGCCTGCCTAATTAAATGCCTAAATATCTGCCTAATTGCCTTCCTAATTAACTGCCTAATTAACTGCCCTATTGCCTGCCTTATTAACTGCATAATTAACTGCCCAATTGCCGGCCTAATTAACCGCCTAATTAGGTGCCTAATTGCCTGCTTAATTGCCTGCCTAATCATCTGCCTAATAGCCTGCCTAATTGCCTGCCTTATTATCTGCCAAATTGACTGCCTTCCTAATAAACTGCTTAATTGCCTGCCTAATTGCCTGCCTGCCTAATTGCCTGTTTGCCTAATTGCCTGCCTGCGTAATTGCCTGCCTGCCTAATTGCTTGCCTAATTACTACCTAATTACCTGCCTAAATGCCTGTCAAATTAACTGCCTTATTGCCTGCCTATTTGCCTGCTTAATTGCCTTCCCAATTGCCTGCCTAATTGCCTGTCTAATTAACTGCCTTATTGCCTGCCCAATGGCCTGCCTAATTAACTGCACAATTGCCTGCCTAATTAACTGCATAATTAAATGCCTTATTGCCTGCCTAATTGACCTTTTAATTAACTGCCTAAGTGCCTGCCTAATTATCTGGTTAATTGCCTGCCTAATTAACTGCCTAATTATCTGCTTAATTGCCTGCCTAATTAACTGCCTAATTAACTGCCCAATTTCCTGCCTAATTAACTGCCTAATTAACTGCCCAATTGCCTGCCTAATTGACCGCCTAATTAACTGCCTAATTGCCTGCTTAATTATCTGCCTAATTGCCTGCCTAAATATCTGCTTAATTGCTGGCCTTATTAACTGCCTAATTATCTGCTTAATTGCCTGCCTAATTAAGTGCCTAATTAACTGCCCAATTGCCTGCCTAATTACCTGCCTAATTAACTGCCTAATTAACTGCCAAATTG
>NW_026963101.1:0-21150 GCF_032445375.1 Bacillus rossius redtenbacheri | reverse complement strand
CAATCAGTCCAACACACTGGTGAGTTGCACAAGAGGAGAAGAAAAGCGATGTAGGTGCTTCATTTTATCTATGTCATTCCCTCCAGGAACCAATCAGTCCAACACACTGGTGAGCTGCACAAGAGGAGAATAAAAGCGATGAAAGTGCTTTATGTTATCTATGTCATTCCCTCCAGGAACCAATCAGTCCAACACACTGTTGAGCTGCACAAGAGGAGAATAAAAGCGATGAAAGTGCTTTATGTTATCTATGTCATTCCCTCCAAGAACCAATTAGTCCAACACACTGGTGAGCTGCACAAGAGGAGAAGAAAAGCGATGAAGGTGCTTTATGTTATCTATGTCATTCCCTCCAGGAACCAATCAGTTCAACACACTGGTGAGCTGCACAAGAGGAGAAGAAAAGCGATGAAGGTGCTTTATGTTATCTATGTAATTCCCTCCAGGAACCAATCAGTTCAACACACTGGTGAGCTGCACAAGAGGAGAAGAAAAGCGATGAAGGTGCTTTATGTTATCTATGTCATTCCCTCCAGAAACCAATCAGTTCAACACACTGGTGAGCTGCACAAGAGGAGAAGAAAAGCGATGAAGGTGCTTTATGTTATCTATGTCATTCCCTCTAGAAACCAATCAGTTCAACACACTGGTGAGCTGCACAAGAGGAGAAGAAAAGCGATGAAGGTGCTTTATGTTATCTATGTCATTCCCTCCAGAAACCAATCAGTTCAACACACTGGTGAGCTGCACAAGAGGAGAAGAAAAGCGATGAAGGTGCTTTATGTTATCTATGTCATTCCCTCCAGAAACCAATCAGTTCAACACACTGGTGAGCTGCACAAGAGGAGAATAAAAACGATGTAGGTGCTTTATTTTATCTATGTCATTCCCTCCAGGAACCAATCAGTCCAACACACTGGTGAGATGCACAAGAGGAGAAGAAAAGCGATGTAGGTGCTTTATGTTATCTATGTCATTCCCTTGAGAACCAATCAGTTCAACACACTGGTGAGTTGCACAAGAGGAGAAGAAAAGCGATGTAGGTGCTTTATGTTATCTATGTCATTCCCTCCAGGAACCAATCAGTCCAACACACTGGTGAGCTGCACAAGAGGAGAATAAAAGCGATGTAGGTGCTTTATTTTATCTATGTCATTCCCTCCAGGAACCAATCAGTCCAACACACTGGTGAGCTGCACAAGTGGAGAATAAAAGCGATGAAAGTGCTTTATGTTATCTATGTCATTCCCTCCAGGAACCAATCAGTCCAACACACTGGTGAGTTGCACAAGAGGAGAAGAAAAGCGATGTAGGTGCTTTATTTTATCTATGTCATTCCCTCCAGGAACCAATCAGTCCAACACACTGGTGAGCTGCACAAGAGGAGAATAAAAGCGATGAAAGTGCTTTATGTTATCTATGTTATTCCCTCCAGGAACCAATCAGTCCAACACACTGGTGAGCTGCACAAGAGGAGAATAAAAGCGATGAAAGTGCTTTATGTTATCTATGTCATTCCCTCCAAGAACCAATCAGTCCAACACACTGGTGAGCTGCACAAGAGGAGAATAAAAGCGATGAAAGTGCTTTATGTTATCTATGTCATTCCCTCCAGGAACCAATCAGTCCAACACACTGGTGAGCTGCACAAGAGGAGAATAAAAGCGATGAAAGTGCTTTATGTTATCTATGTCATTCCCTCCAGGAACGAATCAGTCCAACACACTGGTGAGCTGCACAAGAGGAGAATAAAAGCGAAGAAAGTGCTTTATGTTATCTATGTCATTCCCTCCAAGAACCAATCAGTTTAACACACTGGTGAGCTGCACAAGAGGAGAATAAAAGCTATGAAAGTGCTTTATGTTATCTATGTCATTCCCTCCAAGAACCAATCAGTCCAACACACTGGTGAGCTGCACAAGAGGAGAATAAAAGCGATGAAAGTGCTTTATGTTATCTATGTCATTCCCTCCAGGAACCAATCAGTCCAACACACTGGTGAGCTGCACAAGAGGAGAATAAAAGCGATGAAAGTGCTTTATGTTATCTATGTCATTCCCTCCAGGAACCAATCAGTCCAACACACTGGTGAGCTGCACAAGAGGAGAAGAAAAGCGATGAAGGTGCTTTATGTTATCTATGTCATTCCCTCCAGAAACCAATCAGTTCAACACACTGGTGAGCTGCACAAGAGGAGAAGAAAAGCGATGAAGGTGCTTTATTTTATCTATGTCATTCCCTCCAAGAACCAATCAGTTCAACACACTGGTGAGCTGCACAAGAGGAGAAGAAAAGCGATGAAGGTGCTTTATGTTATCTATGTCATTCCCTCCAGAAACCAATCAGTTCAACACACTGGTGAGCTGCACAAGAGGAGAAGAAAAGCGATGAAGGTGCTTTATGTTATCTATGTCATTCCCTCCAGGAACCAATCAGTTCAACACACAGGTGAGCTGCACAAGAGGAGAAGAAAAGCGATGAAGGTGCTTTATGTTATCTATGTCATTCCCTCCAGAAACCAATCAGTTCAACACACTGGTGAGCTGCACAAGAGGAGAAGAAAAGCGATGAAGGTGCTTTATGTTATCTATGTCATTCCCTCCAGGAACCAATCAGTTCAACACACTGGTGAGCTGCACAAGAGGAGAAGAAAAGCGATGTAGGTGCTTTATTTTATCTATGTCATTCCTTCCAAGAACCTATCAGTCTAACACACTAGTGAGTTGCACAAGAGGAGAAGAAAAGCGATGAAGGTGCTTTATGTTATCAATGTCATTCCCTCCAGAAACCAATCAGTTCAACACACTGGTGAGCTGCACAAGAGGAGAAGAAAAGCGATGAAGGTGCTTTATGTTATCTATGTCATTCCCTCCAGGAACCAATCAGTTCAACACACTGGTGAGCTGCACAAGAGGAGAAGAAAAGCGATGTAGGTGCTTTATTTTATCTATGTCATTCCTTCCAAGAACCTATCAGTCTAACACACTAGTGAGTTGCACAAGAGGAGAAGAAAAGCGATGAAGGTGCTTTATGTTATCTATGTCATTCCCTCCAGAAACCAATCAGTTCAACACACTGGTGAGCTGCACAAGAGGAGAAGAAAAGCGATGAAGGTGCTTTATGTTATCTATGTCATTCCCTCCAGGAACCAATCAGTTCAACACACTGGTGAGCTGCACAAGAGGAGAAGAAAAGCGATGTAGGTGCTTTATTTTATCTATGTCATTCCTTCCAAGAACCTATCAGTCTAACACACTAGTGAGTTGCACAAGAGGAGAAGAAAAGCGATGAAGGTGCTTTATGTTATCTATGTCATTCCCTCCAGAAACCAATCAGTTAAACACACTGGTGAGCTGCACAAGAGGAGAAGAAAAGCGATGAAGGTGCTTTATGTTATCTATGTCATTCCCTCCAGGAACCAATCAGTTCAACACACTGGTGAGCTGCACAAGAGGAGAAGAAAAGCGATGAAGGTGCTTTATGTTATCTATGTCATTCCCTCCAGGAACCAATCAGTTCAACACACTGGTGAGCTGCACAAGAGGAGAAGAAAAGCGATGAAGGTGCTTTATGTTATCTATGTCATTCCCTCCAGGAACCAATCAGTTCAACACACTGGTGAGCTGCACAAGAGGAGAAGAAAAGCGATGAAGGTGCTTTATGTTATCTATGTGATTCCCTCCAGAAACCAATCAGTCCAACACACTGGTGAGCTGCACAAGAGGAGAAGAAAAGCGATGAAGGTGCTTTATGTTATCTATGTCATTCCCTCCAGAAACCAATCAGTTCAACACACTGGTGAGCTGCACAAGAGGAGAAGAAAAGCGATGAAGGTGCTTTATGTTATCTATGTCATTCCCTCCAGAAACCAATCAGTTCAACACACTGGTGAGCTGCACAAGAGGAGAAGAAAAGCGATGAAGGTGCTTTATGTTATCTATGTCATTCCCTCCAGAAACCAATCAGTTCAACACACTGGTGAGCTGCACAAGAGGAGAAGAAAAGCGATGAATGTGCTTTATGTTATCTATGTCATTCCCTCCAGAAACCAATCAGTTCAACACACTGGTGAGCTGCACAAGAGGAGAAGAAAAGCGATGAAGGTGCTTTATGTTATCTATGTCATTCCCTCCAGGAACCAATCAGTCCAACACACTGGTGAGCTGCACAAGAGGAGAATAAAAGCGATGTAGGTGCTTTATTTTATCTATGTCATTCCCTCCAGGAACCAATCAGTTCAACACACTGGTGAGCTGCACAAGAGGAGAAGAAAAGCGATGAAGGTGCTTTATGTTATCTATGTCATTCCCTCCAGGAACCAATCAGTTCAACACACTGGTGAGCTGCACAAGAGGAGAAGAAAAGCGATGAAGGTGCTTTATGTTATCTATGTCATTCCCTCCAGGAACCAATCAGTCCAACACACTGGTGAGCTGCACAAGAGGAGAAGAAAAGCGATGAAGGTGCTTTATGTTATCTATGTCATTCCCTCCAGGAACCAATCAGTTCAACACACTGGTGAGCTGCACAAGAGGAGAAGAAAAGCGATGAAGGTGCTTTATGTTATCTATGTCATTCCCTCCAGGAACCAATCAGTTCAACACACTGGTGAGCTGCACAAGAGGAGAAGAAAAGCGATGTAGGTGCTTTATTTTATCTATGTCATTCCCTCCAAGAACCAATCAGTCTAACACACTAGTGAGTTGCACAAGAGGAGAAGAAAAGCGATGAAAGTGCTTTATGTTATCTATGTCATTTCCTCCAAGAACCAATCAGTCCAACACACTGGTGAGCTGCACAAGAGGAGAATAAAAGCGATGAAAGTGCTTTATGTTATCTATGTCATTCCCTCCAGGAATCAATCAGTCCAACACACTGGTGAGCTGCACAAGAGGAGAATAAAAGCGATGAAAGTGCTTTATGTTATCTATGTCATTCCCTCCAAGAACCAATCAGTCTAACACACTAGTAAGTTGCACAAGAGGAGAAGAAAAGCGATGAAAGTGGTTTATGTTTTCTATGTCATTCCCTCCAAGAACCAATCAGTCCAACACACTGGTGAGCTGCACAAGAGGAGAATAAAAGCGATGAAAGTGCTTTATGTTATCTATGTCATTCCCTCCAGGAACCAATCAGTTCAACACACTGGTGAGCTGCACAAGAGGAGAAGAAAAGCGATGAAGGTGCTTTATGTTATCTATGTCATTCCCTCCAGGAACCAATCAGTTCAACACACTGGTGAGCTGCACAAGAGGAGAAGAAAAGCGATGAAGGTGCTTTATGTTATCTATGTCATTCCCTCCAGAAACCAATCAGTTCAACACACTGGTGAGCTGCACAAGAGGAGAAGAAAAGCGATGAAGGTGCTTTATGTTATCTATGTCATTCCCTCCAGAAACCAATCAGTTCAACACACTGGTGAGCTGCACAAGAGGAGAAGAAAAGCGATGAAGGTGCTTTATGTTATCTATGTCATTCCCTCCAGAAACCAATCAGTTCAACACACTGGTGAGCTGCACAAGAGGAGAATAAAAGCGATGAAAGTGCTTTATGTTATCTATGTCATTCCTTCCAGGAACCAATCAGTCTAACACACTAGTAAGTTGCACAAGAGGAGAAGAAAAGCGATGAAAGTGGTTTATGTTATCTATGTCATTCCCTCCAAGAACCAATCAGTCTAACACACTAGTGAGTTGCACAAAAGGAGAATAAAAGCGATGAAAGTGCTTTATGTTATCTATGTCATTCCCTCCAAGAACCAATCAGTCCAACACACTAGTGAGTTGCACAAGAGGAGAAGAAAAGCGATGAAAGTGCTTTATGTTATCTATGTCATTCCCTTCAAGAACCAATCAGTCCAACACACTGGTGAGCTGCACAAGAGGAGAATAAAAGCGATGAAAGTGCTTTATGTTATCTATGTCATTCCCTCCAGGAACCAATCAGTCCAACACACTGGTGAGCTGCACAAGAGGAGAATAAAAGCGATGAAAGTCCTTTATGTTATCTATGTCATTCCCTCCAGGAACCAATCAGTCCAACACACTGGTGAGCTGAACAAGAGGAGAATAAAAGCGATGAAAGTGCTTTATGTTATCTATGTCATTCCCTCCAGGAACCAATCAGTCCAACACACTGGTGAGCTGCACAAGAGGAGAATAAAAGCGATGAAAGTGCTTTATGTTATCTATGTCATTCCCTCCAGGAACAAATCAGTCCAACACACTGGTGAGCTGCACAAGAGGAGAATAAAAGCGATGAAAGTGCTTTATGTTATCTATGTCATTCCCTCCAGGAACCAATCAGTCTAACACACTAGTAAGTTGCACAAGAGGAGAAGAAAAGCGATGAAAGTGGTTTATGTTATCTATGTCATTCCCTCCAAGAACCAATCAGTCCAACACACTGGTGAGCTGCACAAGAGGAGAATAAAAGCGATGAAAGTGCTTTATGTTATCTATGTCATTCCCTCCAGGAACCAATCAGTCTAACACACTAGTAAGTTGCACAAGAGGAGAAGAAAAGCGATGAAAGTGGTTTATGTTATCTATGTCATTCCCTCCAAGAACCAATCAGTCCAACACACTGGTGAGCTGCACAAGAGGAGAATAAAAGCGATGAAAGTGCTTTATGTTATCTATGTCATTCCCTCCAGGAACCAATCAGTCCAACACACTGGTGAGCTGCACAAGAGGAGAATAAAAGCGATGAAAGTGCTTTATGTTATCTATGTCATTCCCTCCAGGAACCAATCAGTCTAACACACTAGTAAGTTGCACAAGAGGAGAATAAAAGCGATGAAAGTGCTTTATGTTATCTATGTCATTCCCTCCAAGAACCAAACAGTCCAACACACTGGTGAGCTGCACAAGAGGAGAATAAAAGCGATGAAAGTGCTTTATGTTATCTATGTCATTCCCTCCAGGAACAAATCAGTCCAACACACTGGTGAGCTGCACAAGAGGAGAATAAAAGCGATGAAAGTGCTTTATGTTATCTATGTCATTCCCTCCAGGAACCAATCAGTCCAACACACTGGTGAGCTGCACAAGAGGAGAATAAAAGCGATGAAAGTGCTTTATGTTATCTATGTCATTCCCTCCAGGAACCAATCAGTCCAACACACTGGTGAGCTGCACAAGAGGAGAATAAAAGCGATGAAAGTGCTTTATGTTATCTATGTCATTCCCTCCAAGAACCAATCAGTCCAACACACTGGTGAGCTGCACAAGAGAAGAAGAAAAGCGATGAAGGTGCTTTATGTTATCTATGTCATTCCCTCCAGAAACCAATCAGTTCAACACACTGGTGAGCTGCACAAGAGGAGAAGAAAAGCGATGAAGGTGCTTTATGTTATCTATGTCATTCCCTCCTGGAACCAATCAGTCCAACACACTGGTGAGCTGCACAAGAGGAGAATAAAAGCGATGTAGGTGCTTTATTTTATCTATGTCATTCCCTCCAGGAACCAATCAGTCCAACACACTGGTGAGATGCACAAGAGGAGAAGAAAAGCGATGTAGGTGCTTTATGTTATCTATGTCATTCCCTTGAGAACCAATCAGTTCAACACACTGGTTAGTTGCACAAGAGGAGAAGAAAAGCGATGTAGGTGCTTTATGTTATCTATGTCATTCCCTCAAGGAACCAATCAGTCCAACACACTGGTGAGCTGCACAAGAGGAGAATAAAAGCGATGTAGGTGCTTTATTTTATCTATGTCATTCCCTCCAGGAACCAATCAGTCCAACACACTGGTGAGCTGCACAAGAGGAGAATAAAAGCGATGAAAGTGCTTTATGTTATCTATGTCATTCCCTCCAGGAACCAATCAGTCCAACACACTGGTGAGTTGCACAAGAGGAGAAGAAAAGCGATGTAGGTGCTTTATTTTATCTATGTCATTCCCTCCAGGAACCAATCAGTCCAACACACTGGTGAGCTGCACAAGAGGAGAATAAAAGCGATGAAAGTGCTTTATGTTATCTATGTCATTCCCTCCAGGAACCAATCAGTCCAACACACTGGTGAGCTGCACAAGAGGAGAATAAAAGCGATGAAAGTGCTTTATGTTATCTATGTCATTCCCTCCAAGAACCAATCAGTCCAACACACTGGTGAGCTGCACAAGAGGAGAATAAAAGCGATGAAAGTGCTTTATGTTATCTATGTCATTCCCTCCAGGAACCAATCAGTCCAACACACTGGTGAGCTGCACAAGAGGAGAATAAAAGTGATGAAAGTGCTTTATGTTATCTATGTCATTCCCTCCAAGAACCAATCAGTCCAACACACTGGTGAGCTGCACAAGAGGAGAATAAAAGCGATGAAAGTGCTTTATGTTATCTATGTCATTCCCTCCAAGAACCAATCAGTCCAACACACTGGTGAGCTGCACATGAGGAGAATATAAGCGATGAAAGTGCTTTATGTTATCTATGTCATTCCCTCCAGGAACCAATCAGTCCAACACACTGGTGAGCTGCACAAGAGGAGAATAAAAGCGATGAAAGTGCTTTATGTTATCTATGTCATTCCCTCCAGGAACCAATCAGTCCAACACACTGGTGAGCTGCACAAGAGGAGAATAAAAGCGATGAAAGTGCTTTATGTTATCTATGTCATTCCCTCCAGGAACCAATCAGTCCAACACACTGGTGAGCTGCACAAGAGGAGAATAAATGCGATGAAAGTGCTTTATGTTATCTATGTCATTCCCTCCAGGAACCAATCAGTCCAACACACTGGTGAGCTGCACAAGAAGAGAATAAAAGCGATGAAAGTGCTTTATGTTATCTATGTCATTCCCTCCAGGAACCAATCAGTCTAACACACTAGTAAGTTGCACAAGAGGAGAAGAAAAGCGATGAAAGTGGTTTATGTTATCTATGTCATTCCCTCCAAGAACCAATCAGTCCAACACACTGGTGAGCTGCACAAGAGGAGAATAAAAGCGATGAAAGTGCTTTATGTTATCTATGTCATTCCCTCCAGGAACCAATCAGTCCAACACACTGGTGAGCTGCACAAGAGGAGAAGAAAAGCGATGAAAGTGGTTTATGTTATCTATGTCATTCCCTCCAAGAACCAATCAGTCCAACACACTGGTGAGCTGCACAAGAGGAGAATAAAAGCAATGAAAGTGCTTTATGTTATCTATGTCATTCCCTCCAGGAACCAATCAGTCTAACACACTAGTAAGTTGCACAAGAGGAGAAGAAAAGCGATGAAAGTGGTTTATGTTATCTATGTCATTCCCTCCAAGAACCAATCAGTCTAACACACAAGTGAGTTGCACAAGAGGAGAAGAAAAGCGATGAAAGTGCTTTATGTTATCTATGTCATTCCCTCCAAGAACCAATCAGTCCAACACACTAGTGAGTTGCACAAGAGGAGAAGAAAAGCGATGAAAGTGGTTTATGTTATCTATGTCATTCCCTCCAAGAACCAATCAGTCCAACACACTGGTGAGCTGCACAAGAGGAGAATAAAAGCGATGAAAGTGCTTTATGTTATCTATGTCATTCCCTCCAAGAACCAATCAGTCCAACACACTAGTGAGTTGCACAAGAGGAGAAGAAAAGCGATGAAAGTGCTTTATGTTATCTATGTCATTCCCTCCAAGAACCAATCAGTCCAACACACTGGTGAGCTGCACAAGAGGAGAATAAAAGCGATGAAAGTGCTTTATGTTATCTATGTCATTCCCTCCAGGAATCAATCAGTCCAACACACTGGTGAGCTGCACAAGAGGAGAATAAAAGCGATGAAAGTGCTTTATGTTATCTATGTCATTCCCTCCAGGAACCAATCAGTCTAACACACTAGTAAGTTGCACAAGAGGAGAAGAAAAGCGATGAAAGTGGTTTATGTTATCTATGTCATTCCCTCCAAGAACCAATCAGTCCAACACACTGGTGAGCTGCACAAGAGGAGAATAAAAGCGATGAAAGTGCTTTATGTTATCTATGTCATTCCCTCCAGGAACCAATCAGTCCAACACACTGGTGAGCTGCACAAGAGGAGAATAAAAGCGATGAAAGTGCTTTATGTTATCTATGTCATTCCCTCCAAGAACCAATCAGTCCAACACACTGGTGAGCTGCACAAGAGGAGAATAAAAGCGATAAAAGTGCTTTATGTTATCTATGTCATTCCCTCCAGGAACCAATCAGTCCAACACACTGGTGAGCTGCACAAGAGGAGAATAAAAGCGATGAAAGTGCTTTATGTTATCTATGTCATTCCCTCCAGGAACCAATCAGTCCAACACACTGGTGAGCTGCACAAGAGGAGAATAAAAGTGATGAAAGTGCTTTATGTTATCTATGTCATTCCCTCCAAGAACCAATCAGTCCAACACACTGGTGAGCTGCACAAGAGGAGAATAAAAGCGATGAAAGTGCTTTATGTTATCTATGTCATTCCCTCCAAGAACCAATCAGTCCAACACACTGGTGAGCTGCACAAGAGGAGAATATAAGCGATGAAAGTGCTTTATGTTATCTATGTCATTCCCTCCAGGAACCAATCAGTCCAACACACTGGTGAGCTGCACAAGAGGAGAATAAAAGCGATGAAAGTGCTTTATGTTATCTATGTCATTCCCTCCAGGAACCAATCAGTCCAACACACTGGTGAGCTGAACAAGAGGAGAATAAAAGCGATGAAAGTGCTTTATGTTATCTATGTCATTCCCTCCAGGAACCAATCAGTCCAACACACTGGTGAGCTGCACAAGAGGAGAATAAAAGCGATGAAAGTGCTTTATGTTATCTATGTCATTCCCTCCAGGAACCAATCAGTCCAACACACTGGTGAGCTGCACAAGAAGAGAATAAAAGCGATGAAAGTGCTTTATGTTATCTATGTCATTCCCTCCAGGAACCAATCAGTCTAACACACTAGTAAGTTGCACAAGAGGAGAAGAAAAGCGATGAAAGTGTTTTATGTTATCTATGTCATTCCCTCCAAGAACCAATCAGTCCAACACACTGGTGAGCTGCACAAGAGGAGAATAAAAGCGATGAAAGTGCTTTATGTTATCTATGTCATTCCCTCCAGGAACCAATCAGTCTAACACACTAGTAAGTTGCACAAGAGGAGAAGAAAAGCGATGAAAGTGGTTTATGTTATCTATGTCATTCCCTCCAAGAACCAATCAGTCCAACACACTGGTGAGCTGCACAAGAGGAGAATAAAAGCAATGAAAGTGCTTTATGTTATCTATGTCATTCCCTCCAGGAACCAATCAGTCTAACACACTAGTAAGTTGCACAAGAGGAGAAGAAAAGCGATGAAAGTGGTTTATGTTATCTATGTCATTCCCTCCAAGAACCAATCAGTCTAACACACAAGTGTATTGCACAAGAGGAGAAGAAAAGCGATGAAAGTGCTTTATGTTATCTATGTCATTCCCTCCAAGAACCAATCAGTCCAACACACTAGTGAGTTGCACAAGAGGAGAAGAAAAGCGATGAAAGTGGTTTATGTTATCTATGTCATTCCCTCCAAGAACCAATCAGTCCAACACACTGGTGAGCTGCACAAGAGGAGAATAAAAGCGATGAAAGTGCTTTATGTTATCTATGTCATTCCCTCCAAGAACCAATCAGTCCAACACACTGGTGAGCTGCACAAGAGGAGAATAAAAGCGATGAAAGTGCTTTATGTTATCTATGTCATTCCCTCCAGGAACCAATCAGTCTAACACACTAGTAAGTTGCACAAGAGGAGAAGAAAAGCGATGAAAGTGGTTTATGTTATCTATGTCATTCCCTCCAAGAACCAATCAGTCCAACACACTGGTGAGCTGCACAAGAGGAGAATAAAAGCGATGAAAGTGCTTTATGTTATCTATGTCATTCCCTCCAGGAACCAATCAGTCCAACACACTGGTGAGCTGCACAAGAGGAGAATAAAACCGATGAAAGGGCTTTATGTTATCTATGTCATTCCCTCCAGGAACCAATCAGTCTAACACACTAGTAAGTTGCACAAGAGGAGAATAAAAGCGATGAAAGTGCTTTATGTTATCTATGTCATTCCCTCGAAGAACCAAACAGTCCAACACACTGGTGAGCTGCACAAGAGGAGAATAAAAGCGATGAAAGTGCTTTATGTTATCTATGTCATTCCCTCCAGGAACAAATCAGTCCAACACACTGGTGAGCTGCACAAGAGGAGAATAAAAGCGATGAAAGTGCTTTATGTTATCTATGTCATTCCCTCCAGGAACCAATCAGTCCAACACACTGGTGAGCTGCACAAGAGGAGAATAAAAGCGATGAAAGTGCTTTATGTTATCTATGTCATTCCCTCCAGGAACCAATCAGTCCAACACACTGGTGAGCTGCACAAGAGGAGAATAAAAGCGATGAAAGTGCTTTATGTTATCTATGTCATTCCCTCCAAGAACCAATCAGTCCAACACACTGGTGAGCTGCACAAGAGAAGAAGAAAAGCGATGAAGGTGCTTTATGTTATCTATGTCATTCCCTCCAGAAACCAATCAGTTCAACACACTGGTGAGCTGCACAAGAGGAGAAGAAAAGCAATGAAGGTGCTTTATGTTATCTATGTCATTCCCTCCAGGAACCAATCAGTCCAACACACTGGTGAGCTGCACAAGAGGAGAATAAAAGCGATGTAGGTGCTTTATTTTATCTATGTCATTCCCTCCAGGAACCAATCAGTCCAACACACTGGTGAGATGCACAAGAGGAGAAGAAAAGCGATGTAGGTGCTTTATGTTATCTATGTCATTCCCTTGAGAACCAATCAGTTCAACACACTGGTGAGTTGCACAAGAGGAGAAGAAAAGCGATGTAGGTGCTTTATGTTATCTATGTCATTCCCTCCAGGAACCAATCAGTCCAACACACTGGTGAGCTGCACAAGAGGAGAATAAAAGCGATGTAGGTGCTTTATTTTATCTATGTCATTCCCTCCAGGAACCAATCAGTCCAACACACTGGTGAGCTGCACAAGAGGAGAATAAAAGCGATGAAAGTGCTTTATGTTATCTATGTCATTCCCTCCAGGAACCAATCAGTCCAACACACTGGTGAGTTGCACAAGAGGAGAAGAAAAGCGATGTAGGTGCTTTATTTTATCTATGTCATTCCCTCCAGGAACCAATCAGTCCAACACACTGGTGAGCTGCACAAGAGGAGAATAAAAGCGATGAAAGTGCTTTATGTTATCTATGTCATTCCCTCCAGGAACCAATCAGTCCAACACACTGGTGAGCTGCACAAGAGGAGAATAAAAGCGATGAAAGTGCTTTGTGTTATCTATGTCATTCCCTCCAGGAACCAATCAGTCCAACACACTGGTGAGCTGCACAAGAGGAGAATAAAAGCGATGAAAGTGCTTTATGTTATCTATGTCATTCCCTCCAAGAACCAATCAGTCCAACACACTGGTGAGCTGCACAAGAGGAGAATAAAAGCGATGAAAGTGCTTTATGTTATCTATGTCATTCCCTCCAAGAACCAATCAGTCCAACACACTGGTGAGCTGCACAAGAGGAGAATATAAGCGATGAAAGTGCTTTATGTTATCTATGACATTCCCTCCAGGAACCAATCAGTCCAACACACTGGTGAGCTGCACAAGAGGAGAATAAAAGCGATGAAAGTGCTTTATGTTATCTATGTCATTCCCTCCAGGAACCAATCAGTCCAACACACTGGTGAGCTGAACAAGAGGAGAATAAAAGCGATGAAAGTGCTTTATGTTATCTATGTCATTCCCTCCAGGAACCAATCAGTCCAACACACTGGTGAGCTGCACAAGAGGAGAATAAAAGCGATGAAAGTGCTTTATGTTATCTATGTCATTCCCTCCAGGAACCAATCAGTCCAACACACTGGTGAGCTGCACAAGAGGAGAATAAAAGCGATGAAAGTGCTTTATGTTATCTATGTCATTCCCTCCAGGAACCAATCAGTCTAACACACTAGTAAGTTGCACAAGAGGAGAAGAAAAGCAATGAAAGTGGTTTATGTTATCTATGTCATTCCCTCCAAGAACCAATCAGTCCAACACACTGGTGAGCTGCACAAGAGGAGAATAAAAGCGATGAAAGTGCTTTATGTTATCTATGTCATTCCCTCCAGGAACCAATCAGTCTAACACACTAGTAAGTTGCACAAGAGGAGAAGAAAAGCGATGAAAGTGGTTTATGTTATCTATGTCATTCCCTCCAAGAACCAATCAGTCCAACACACTGGTGAGCTGCACAAGAGGAGAATAAAAGCAATGAAAGTGCTTTATGTTATCTATGTCATTCCCTCCAGGAACCAATCAGTCTAACACACTAGTAAGTTGCACAAGAGGAGAAGAAAAGCGATGAAAGTGGTTTATGTTATCTATGTCATTCCCTCAAAGAACCAATCAGTCTAACACACAAGTGAGTTGCACAAGAGGAGAAGAAAAGCGATGAAAGTGCTTTATGTTATCTATGTCATTCCCTCCAAGAACCAATCAGTCCAACACACTAGTGAGTTGCACAAGAGGAGAAGAAAAGCGATGAAAGTGGTTTATGTTATCTATGTCATTCCCTCCAAGAACCAATCAGTCCAACACACTGGTGAGCTGCACAAGAGGAGAATAAAAGCGATGAAAGTGCTTTATGTTATCTATGTCATTCCCTCCAAGAACCAATCAGTCTAACACACTAGTGAGTTGCACAAGAGGAGAAGAAAAGCGATGAAAGTGCTTTATGTTATCTATGTCATTCCCTCCAAGAACCAATCAGTCCAACACACTGGTGAGCTGCACAAGAGGAGAATAAAAGCGATGAAAGTGCTTTATGTTATCTATGTCATTCCCTCCAGGAATCAATCAGTCCAACACACTGGTGAGCTGCACAAGAGGAGAATAAAAACGATGAAAGTGCTTTATGTTATCTATGTCATTCCCTCCAGGAACCAATCAGTCTAACACACTAGTAAGTTGCACAAGAGGAGAAGAAAAGCGATGAAAGTGGTTTATGTTATCTATGTCATTCCCTCCAAGAACCAATCAGTCCAACACACTGGTGAGCTGCACAAGAGGAGAATAAAAGCGATGAAAGTGCTTTATGTTATCTATGTCATTCCCTCCAAGAACCAATCAGTCTAACACACTAGTGAGTTGCACAAGAGGAGAAGAAAAGCGATGAAAGTGCTTTATGTTATCTATGTCATTCCCTCCAAGAACCAATCAGTCCAACACACTGGTGAGCTGCACAAGAGGAGAATAAAAGCGATGAAAGTGCTTTATGTTATCTATGTCATTCCCTCCAGGAACCAATCAGTCTAACACACTAGTAAGTTGCACAAGAGGAGAAGAAAAGCGATGAAAGTGGTTTATGTTATCTATGTCATTCCCTCCAAGAACCAATCAGTCTAACACACTAGTGAGTTGCACAAGAGGAGAATAAAAGCGATGAAAGAGCTTTATGTTATCTATGTCATTCCCTCCAATAACCAATCAGTCCAACACACTGGTGAGCTGCACAAGAGGAGAATAAAAGCGATGAAAGTGCTTTATGTTATCTATGTCATTCCCTCCAGGAACCAATCAGACTAACACACTAGTAAGTTGCACAAGAGGAGAAGAAAAGCGATGAAAGTGGTTTATGTTATCTATGTCATTCCCTCCAAGAACCAATCAGTCTAACACACTAGTGAGTTGCACAAGAGGAGAATAAAAGCGATGAAAGTGCTTTATGTTATCTATGTCATTCCCTCCAAGAACCAATCAGTCCAACACACTAGTGAGTTGCACAAGAGGAGAAGAAAAGCGATGAAAGTGCTTTATGTTATCTATGTCATTCCCTCCAAGAACCAATCAGTCCAACACACTGGTGAGCTGCACAAGAGGAGAATAAAAGCGATGAAAGTGCTTTATGTTATCTATGTCATTCCCTCCAAGAACCAATCAGTCTAACACACTAGTGAGTTGCACAAGAGGAGAAGAAAAGCGATGAAATTGCTTTATGTTATCTATGTCATTCCCTCCAAGAACCAATCAGTCCAACACACTGGTGAGCTGCACAAGAGGAGAATAAAAGCGATGAAAGTGCTTTATGTTATCTATGTCATTCCCTCCAGGAACCAATCAGTCTAACACACTAGTAAGTTGCACAAGAGGAGAAGAAAAGCGATGAAAGTGGTTTATGTTATCTATGTCATTCCCTCCAAGAACCAATCAGTCCAACACACTGGTGAGCTGCACAAGAGGAGAATAAAAGCGATGAAAGTGCTTTATGTTATCTATGTCATTCCCTCCAGGAACCAATCAGTCTAACACACTAGTAAGTTGCACAAGAGGAGAATAAAAGCGATGAAAGTGGTTTATGTTATCTATGTCATTCCCTCCAAGAACCAATCAGTCTAACACACTAGTGAGTTGCACAAGAGGAGAAGAAAAGCGATGAAAGTGCTTTATGTTATCTATGTCATTCCCTCCAAGAACCAATCAGTCCAACACACTAGTGAGTTGCACAAGAGGAGAAGAAAAGCGATGAAAGTGCTTTATGTTATCTATGTCATTCCCTCCAAGAACCAATCAGTCCAACACACTGGTGAGCTGCACAAGAGGAGAATAAAAGCGATGAAAGTGCTTTATGTTATCTATGTCATTCCCTCCAAGAACCAATCAGTCTAACACACTAGTGAGTTGCACAAGAGGAGAAGACAAGCGATGAAAGTGCTTTATGTTATCTATGTCATTCCCTCCAAGAACCAATCAGTCCAACACACTGGTGAGCTGCACAAGAGGAGAATAAAAGCGATTAAAGTGCTTTATGTTATCTATGTCTATCCCTCCAGGAACCAATCAGTCTAACACACTAGTAAGTTGCACAAGAGGAGAAGAAAAGCGATGAAAGTGGTTTATGTTATCTATGTCATTCCCTCCAAGAAACAATCAGTCTAACACACTAGTGAGTTGCACAAGAGGAGAAGAAAAGCGATGAAAGTGCTTTATGTTATCTATGTCATTCCCTCCAAGAACCAATCAGTCTAACACACTAGTGAGTTGCACAAGAGGAGAATAAAAGCGATGAAAGTGCTTTATGTTATCTATGTCATTCCCTCCAAGAACCAATCAGTCCAACACACTGGTGAGCTGCACAAGAGGAGAATAAAAGCGATGAAAGATCTTTATGTTATCTATGTCATTCCCTCCAGGAACCAATCAGTCTAACACACTAGTAAGTTGCACAAGAGGAGAAGAAAAGCGATGAAAGTGGTTTATGTTATCTATGTCATTCCCTCCAAGAACCAATCAGTCCAACACACTGGTGAGCTGCACAAGAGGAGAATAAAAGCGATGTAGGTGCTTTATGTTATCTATGTCATTCCCTCCAGGAACCAATCAGTCTAACACACTAGTAAGTTGCACAAGAGGAGAAGAAAAGCGATGAAAGTGGTTTATGTTATCTATGTCATTCCCGTCAAGAACCAATCAGTCCAACACACTGGTGAGCTGCACAAGAGGAGAATAAAAGCGATGAAAGTGCTTTATGTTATCTATGTCATTCCCTCCAGGAACTAATCAGTCTAACACACTAGTAAGTTGCACAAGAGGAGAAGAAAAGCGATGAAAGTGGTTTATGTTATCTATGTCATTCCCTCCAAGAACCAATCAGTCCAACACACTGGTGAGCTGCACAAGAGGAGAATAAAAGCGATGAAAGTGCTTTATGTTATCTATGTCATTCCCTCCAAGAACCAATCAGTCTAACACACTAGTGGGTTGCACAAGAGGAGAAGAAAAGCGATGAAAGTGTTTTATGTTATCTACGTCATTCCCTCCAAGAACCAATCAGTCCAACACACTAGTGAGTTGCAGAAGAGGAGAAGAAAAGCGATGAAAGTGCTTTATGTTATCTATGTCATTCCCTCCAAGAACCAATCAGTCCAACACACTAGTGAGTTGCACAAGAGGAGAAGAAAAGCGATGAAAGTGCTTTATGTTATCTATGTCATTCCCTCCAAGAACCAATCAGTCCAACACACTGGTGAGCTGCACAAGAGGAGAATAAAAGCGATGAAAGTGCTTTATGTTATCTATGTCATTCCCTCCAAGAACCAATCAGTCTAACACACTAGTGAGTTGCACAAGAGGAGAAGAAAAGTGATGAAAGTGCTTTATGTTATCTATGTCATTCCCTCCAAGAACCAATCAGTCCAACACACTGGTGAGCTGCACAAGAGGAGAATAAAAGCGATGAAAGTGCTTTATGTTATCTATGTCATTCCCTCCAGGAACCAATCAGTCTAACACACTAGTAAGTTGCACAAGAGGAGAAGAAAAGCGATGAAAGTGGTTTATGTTATCTATGTCATTCCCTCCAAGAACCAATCAGTCTAACACACTAGTGAGTTGCACAAGAGGAGAAGAAAAGCGATGAAAGTGCTTTATGTTATCTATGTCATTCCCTCCAAGAACCAATCAGTCTAACACACTAGTGAGTTGCACAAGAGGAGAATAAAAGCGATGAAAGTGCTTTATGTTATTTATGTCATTCCCTCCAAGAACCAATCAGTCCAACACACTGGTGAGCTGCACAAGAGGAGAATAAAAGCGATGAAAGTGCTTTATGTTATCTATGTCATTCCCTCCAGGAACCAATCAGTCTAACACACTAGTAAGTTGCACAAGAGGAGAAGAAAAGCGATGAAAGTGGTTTATGTTATCTATGTCATTCCCTCCAAGAACCAATCAGTCCAACACACTGGTGAGCTGCACAAGAGGAGAATAAAAGCGATGAAAGTGCTTTATGTTATCTATGTCATTCCCTCCAGGAACCAATCAGTCTAACACACTAGTAAGTTGCACAAGAGGAGAAGAAAAGCGATGAAAGTGGTTTATGTTATCTATGTCATTCCCTCCAAGAACCAATCAGTCCAACACACTGGTGAGCTGCACAAGAGGAGAATAAAAGCGATGAAAGTGCTTTATGTTATCTATGTCATTCCCTCCAAGAACCAATCAGTCTAACACACTAGTGAGTTGCACAAGAGGAGAAGAAAAGCGATGAAAGTGCTTTATGTTATCTATGTCATTCCCTCCAAGAACCAATCAGTCCAACACACTGGTGAGCTGCACAAGAGGAGAATAAAAGCGATGAAAGTGCTTTATGTTATCTATGTCATTCCCTCCAGGAACCAATCAGTCTAACACACTAGTGAGTTGCACAAGAGGAGAAGAAAAGCGATGAAAGTGCTTTATGTTATCTATGTCATTCCCTCCAAGAACCAATCAGTCCAACACACTGGTGAGCTGCACAAGAGGAGAATAAAAGCGATGAAAGTGCTTTATGTTATCTATGTCATTCCCTCCAGGAACCAATCAGTCTAACACACTAGTAAGTTGCACAAGAGGAGAAGAAAAGCGATGAAAGTGGTTTATGTTATCTATGTCATTCCCTCCAAGAACCAATCAGTCCAACACACTGGTGAGCTGCACAAGAGGAGAATAAAAGCGATGAAAGTGCTTTATGTTATCTATGTCATTCCCTCCAAGAACCAATCAGTCTAACACACTAGTGAGTTGCACAAGAGGAGAAGAAAAGCGATGAAAGTGCTTTATGTTATCTATGTCATTCCCTCCAAGAACCAATCAGTCCAACACACTGGTGAGCTGCACAAGAGGAGAATAAAAGCGATGAAAGTGCTTTATGTTATCTATGTCATTCCCTCCAGGAACCAATCAGTCTAACACACTAGTAAGTTGCACAAGAGGAGAAGAAAAGCGATGAAAGTGGTTTATGTTATCTATGTCATTCCCTCCAAGAACCAATCAGTCCAACACACTGGTGAGCTGCACAAGAGGAGAATAAAAGCGATGAAAGTGCTTTATGTTATCTATGTCATTCCCTCCAGGAACCAATCAGTCTAACACACTAGTAAGTTGCACAAGAGGAGAAGAAAAGCGATGAAAGTGGTTTATGTTATCTATGTCATTCCCTCCAAGAACCAATCAGTCTAACACACTAGTGAGTTGCACAAGAGGAGAAGAAAAGCGATGAAAGTGCTTTATGTTATCTATGTCATTCCCTCCAAGAACCAATCAGTCCAACACACTAGTGAGTTGCACAAGAGGAGAAGAAAAGCGATGAAAGTGCTTTATGTTATCTATGTCATTCCCTCCAAGAACCAATCAGTCCAACACACTGGTGAGCTGCACAAGAGGAGAATAAAAGCGATGAAAGTGCTTTATGTTATCTATGTCATTCCCTCCAAGAACCAATCAGTCTAACACACTAGTGAGTTGCACAAGAGGAGAAGAAAAGCGATGAAAGTGCTTTATGTTATCTATGTCATTCCCTCCAAGAACCAATCAGTCCAACACACTGGTGAGCTGCACAAGAGGAGAATAAAAGCGATGAAAGTGCTTTATGTTATCTATGTCATTCCCTCCAGGAACCAATCAGTCTAACACACTAGTAAGTTGCACAAGAGGAGAAGAAAAGCGATGAAAGTGGTTTATGTTATCTATGTCATTCCCTCCAAGAACCAATCAGTCTAACACACTAGTGAGTTGCACAAGAGGAGAAGAAAAGCGATGAAAGTGCTTTATGTTATCTATGTCATTCCCTCCAAGAACCAATCAGTCTAACACACTAGTGAGTTGCACAAGAGGAGAAGAAAAGCGATGAAAGTGCTTTATGTTATCTATGTCATTCCCTCCAAGAACCAATCAGTCTAACACACTAGTGAGTTGCACAAGAGGAGAAGAAAAGCGATGAAAGTGCTTTATGTTATCTATGTCATTCCCTCCAGGAACCAATCAGTCTAACACAATGCGCTGTTGATGACACAAATGCAGCAGTGATCTGCACAAGAGGAGAAGAAAAGCGATGAAGGTATTTAATGTTGGTGATGCCATGCCCTCCAGGAACCAATCGATATATTACACTGGTGAGTTACACAAGAGGAGAAGAAAAGCGATGATGGTATCTAATGCTGGTAATGGCATGCCCTCCAGGAACCAATCAGCCCAACACAATGGTGAGCTACACACGATGAGAAGAAAAGCTACGAAGGAGCTTCATGTTGGTGAAGTCGTGCCCTCCAGAAACACGCTGTGGTGTCGGTGGCTCAGATGCAGCGGCGGTATACGGTGTCCTCCGACGGCACTCGCACAGCA
>NW_026963100.1:0-15000 GCF_032445375.1 Bacillus rossius redtenbacheri | reverse complement strand
CCCCCTCGCCACCCAAATGTGCATGTTTTAAGTGTACATTGGGAGTCGACGGAACATCGGGAGTCCGCTTGCTTTCTCCGGATCAGCTGCCACCCCCCTGATCTACCAGATAGACAAGAACATGTCTTCTCCACCAATCTCATCCACCGAAGCTCCGATCATGGCTTCTTCTACCTTTATACTGATATACCCCCACGGAGCAACATGCGGGCAAGGGAACTCTTGCTACCCTTCAGTAAAGCAGGTATCTCTTATAGATGGTGACTGCACCTTGGCCAGGATTGAAGACCGCGACTAACCCCTTTGAAACTTGTCTCTCAGGGAGCTGCGATCCATCAAACATTTCATTGTTAACAGAGGGGAACCATTACTTGGTTAAGACGATAGGACACGCGTTCCCCACCATTTCGCATCCAATCGAATTGCCGCACAAGAGCTCGTTACCTAAGAAAGGTATAGCATTGGCTCGCAGCTAGTGTATTGCAGTTCAGACAGATAGGCCACTTTAGATAGTTCTTAGTGTTCACAGTTATCACCAAGACTAGACCCATATGGAATTAATTCTTCAAGGAGCAGCGGTCCACCAATAAGAGAGATGAAGACATGTTTTCGGATGGCCACAACGCCCCCTCGCCACCCAAATGTGCATGTTTCAAGTGTACATTGGGAGTCGACGGAACATCGGGAGTCCGCTTGCTTTCTCCGGATCAGCTGCCACCCCCCTGATCTACCAGATAGACAAGAACATGTCTTCTCCGCCAATCTCATCCACCGAAGCTCCGATCATGGCTTCTTCTACCTTTATACTGATATACCCCCACGGAGCAACATGCGGGCAAGGGAACTCTTGCTACCCTTCAGTAAAGCAGGTATCTCTTATAGATGGTGACTGCACCTTGGCCAGGATTGAAGACCGCGACTAACCCCTTTGAAACTTGTCTCTCAGGGAGCTGCGATCCATCAAACATTTCATTGTTAACAGAGGGGAACCATTACTTGGTTAAGACGACCGGACACGCGTTCCCCACCATTTCGCATCCAATCGAATCGCCGCACAAGAGCTCGTTACCTGAGAAAGGTATAGCATTGGCTCGCAGCTTGTGTATTGCAGTTCAGACAGATAGGCCACTTTAGATAGTTCTTCGTGTTCACAGTTAAGACCACGGCTAGACCCATATGGAATTAATTCTTCAAGGAGCAGCGGTACACCAAGCATTTCATTGTGTACTAGAAAGCACCTCTACCATGTAACAAACATACGACCACCAAATTTCTGCTTACTTCCCCCAGCGGATAGTATTTGCTAGTATCATCCACAAAGTAAATCAATTTTTTCAATGTACCGCTTCTTGGGGGAACTGGGCATGAATCAATCAAGCATTTTGAGGTAGCATGTCCGCTTCACCGCGAGGTGCTCTGAATACCATTATACATTCTTTTTCATCATCCACTTTCAGACCACTACAAGACCCATACTGAATTAATTCCTCAAGGAGCTGCAGTCCACAAAACATTTTACTGTGTACTAGAGGGCACCTCCACCATGTAACAGAAAACATACAACCTTCTTAATTTAATTCTGCATTGTTTCCCAGACGATTTGTTAGCCATACAACAGTACCATCCACAGTAATTCACCTCTTTGAAATCCAATGCATTGTAGAGAAACTGAGGTGGTAGCATTCAAACCGTTCTGTAATGTTAATTCTGCTTCATAGAAAGGTGCTACAGGTTCCACAATAATTAATTGGATATTTTTGCAATATATATAGGGCGAGAAAACTCGGGGGGACTCCCTTTTCATTTATGTACATATTCTTTCCATATTGCAAATAATTCCAATTTTTCCCGATTGCATGTCCCCCTAATATACCCAAAATGGGCCTATCGATGGGTTCACAAAGGTACCCAAAATATGAGATTTTGACTGAAAGAGGCTGGCTAACTTCCGGGAACATGATCATAGGAAATAGGTCAAAATCCCGAATCGCAGTTGTTTACGAACAACCACGAACGGAGACTTAAAATAACCTATAAGGCTGGAATTCATGGGGCCTGTATAACAGGCATTTACACAGACTCTCGGGAGGGAGGGCTCTGTGGCCGGGAGAATTTTCTGGCTCCCCGCCCGAAACTTTTCAGAGTCCCTAATGCCTGCTTGAATGTGAATAAGCAGAGCCCGGTAGCTGATATTTTGCCGGGGTGTGGAGGCCCCGGTCGCCGCCAAATTCCTCTGGTCACAGCTTGTGTTAATACACATGTTAATTTTACATGCAAACCACCAATGACAATTTTCCTCGGCCGCGGAGGCCTCGGTCGCCGCCAGAATTTTCTGGTTCCCGCTCAATATATTGCAGAGTCCTGCAGGCCTGCTTCTGTAGGAATATGCAGAGCCCGGTAGCTGATATTTTGCCGGGGTGAGGAGGCCTCGGTCGCCGCCAAATTCCTCTCATCCCAGCTTGTGTTAATACACATGTTAATTTTACATGCAAAACCACCAATTACCATTTCCTCGGCCGCGGAGGCCTCGGTCGCCGGGAGATTTTCCTGGCTCCCCGCTCAATATACTGCACAGTCCCGCAGGCCTGTCTCCAGTGGAATACACACAGTCCGAGAGCCGAAAATTTGCCGGGGTGTGGAGGCCTCGGTCGCCAACAGATTGCCATAGGCTCTGGCTGCAATATTTACCGTGTATTTTTTCCCTCCAGAGACACCACTACACCCTATATAACCCAAAATGGGCCTTGACGCGTGTACACGCGGAGCCCGAGCGCCGAGAGTTCTCCCGGCCGCGGAGGCCTCGGTCGCCGGGAGAATTTCAACGGCCCCTGCTCGAAATTTTTCTAAGTCCAGAATGCCTGCTTCTCCCAGCCTGTGTTAATACACATGTTAATTTAACATGTAAAATCACCAAGGACCATTTCCTCGGCCGCGGAGGCCTCGGTCACCGCCAGAATTTTCTGGCTGCCCGCTCCCCATGGGTAGACGCGCTGCCCAAGCGCCGAGAGTTCTCCCGGCCGCGGAGGCCTCGGTCGCCGGGAGAATTTCTCCGGCCCCTGCTCGAAATTTTTCAAAGTCCAGAATGCCTGCTTCTCCCAGCATGTGTTAATACACATGTTAATTTAACATGTAATATTACCAATGACCTTTTCCTCGGCCGCGGAGGCCTCGGTCGCCGCCAGAATTTTCTGGCTGCCCGCTCCCCATGGGTAGACGCGGAGCCCGAGCGCCGAGAGTTCTCCCGGCCGCGGAGGCCTCGGTCGCCGGGAGAATTTCTCCGGCCCCTGCTCGAAATTTTTCAAAGTCCAGAATGCCTAGTTCTCCCAGCCTGTGTTAATACACATGTTAATTTAACATGTAAAATTACCAAGGATTATTATCCCGGCCGCAGAGGCCTCGGTCGCCGCCAGAAATTTCTGGCTCCCCGCTCAATGTATTGCAGAGTCCCGCAGGCTTGCTTCTCCAAGCCTGTGTTAATACACATGTTAATTTAACATGTAAAATTACAGAGGATTATTTCCCCGGCCGCGGAGGCCTCGGTCGCCGCCAGAATTTTCTGGCTGCCCGCTCAATGTATTGCAGAGTCCCGCAGGCTTGCTTCTCCAAGCCTGTGTTAATACACATGTTAATTTAACATGCAAAATCACCAATGACAAATTCCTCGGCCGCGGAGGCCTCGATCGCCGGGAAAATGTTCTGGCTCCCTGCTCGAATTTTTTTTCTAAGTCCCGATTCGCTATTACAGGCTGGCGCACGGAGTCCGAGGGGCGTAAATATGCCGGGTAGTGGTGCCTTCCGTCGCCGAGACATTTTACAATTGCCTGGGAGCAGTATTTAACATGTTAATTTTTTCCCCTCGTGACACCACTACCCCCTATATAACGCAAAATGGGCCTTGCCAAGGGGGCGCGCAACGCCCGAGCGCGGGCGTTTTTCCCGGCCGCCGAGACCTCCATCGCCGGGAGAATGTCTTCAGCTATTTGCTAGATTTCCCGATTCGCCCCGCACGACAAACAACCACGAACGAGGTGGTTTTCGAGAGTTCTCCCGGCCGCGGAGGCCTCGGTCGCAGGGAGAATTTCCCTGGCCCCTGCTCGAAATTTTTCTAAGTCCAGAATGCCTGCATCTCCCAGCCTGTGTTAAAACACATGTTAATTTAACATGTAAAATTACCAATGACCATTTCCTCGGCCGCAGAGGCCTCGGTCGCAGCCAGAATTTTCTGGCTCCCTGCTCAATATATTGCAGAGTCCCGCATGCTTGCTTCTCCAAGCCTGTGTTAATACACATGTTAATTTAACATGTAAAATTACCGAGGATTATTTCCCCGGCCGCGGAGGCCTCGGTCGCCGCCAGAAATTTCTGGCTCCCCGCTCAATATATTGCAGCGACCCGCAGGCTTGCTTCTCCCAGCCTGTGTTAATACACATGTTAATTTAACATGTAAAATCACCAAGGACCATTTCCTCGGCCGCGGAGGCCTCGGTCGCCGCCAGAATTTTCTGGCTGCCCGCTCCCCATGTGTAGACGCGGAGCCCGAGCGCCGAGAGTTCTCCCGGCCGCGGAGGCCTCGTAGCCGGGAGAATTTCTCGGGCCCCTGCTCGAAATTTTTCTAAGTCCAGAATGCCTGCTTCTCCCAGCCTGTGTTAATACACATGTTAATTTAACATGTAATTTTACCAATGACCTTTTCCTCGGCCGCGGAGGCCTCGGTCGCCGCCAGAATTTTCTGGCTCCCGGCTCAATATATTACAGAGTCCCGCAGGCCTGTCTCCAGTGGAATACACACAGTCCGAGAGCCGAAAATTTGCCGGGGTGTGGAGGCCTCGGTCGCCAACAGATTGCCATAGGCTCTGGCTGCAATATTTACCGTGTATTTTTTCCCTCCAGAGACACCACTACCCCCTATAAAACCCAAAATAGGCCTTGCGGTGGGTACACGCAGAGCCCGAGCGCCGAAGTTCTCCCGGCCGCGGAGGCCTCGGTCGCCGGGAGAATTTCTCCGGCCCCTGCTCGAAATTTTTCAAAGTCCAGAATGCCTGCTTCTCCCAGCCTGTGTTAATACACATGTTAATTTAACATGTTAAATTATCGAGGATTATTTCCCCGGCCGTGGAGGCCTCGGTCGCCGCCAGAATTTTCTGGCTCCCCGCTCAATATATTGCAGAGTCCCGCAGGCTTGCTTCTCCCAGCCTGTGTTAATACACATGTTAATTTAACATGTAAAATCACCGAGGACCATTTCCTCGGCCGCGGAGGCCTCGGTCGCCGCCAGAATTTTCTGGCTCACCTCTCAATGTATTGCAGAGTCCCGCAGGCTTGGTTCTCCAAGCCTGTGTTAATACACATGTTAATTTAACATGTAAAATTACCGAGGATTATTTCCCCGGCCGCGGAGGCCTCGGTCGCCGCCAGAATTTTCTGGCTCCCCGCTCAATGTATTGCAGAGTCCCGCAGGCTTGGTTCTCCAAGCCTGTGTTAATACACATGTTAATTTAACATGTAAAATTACCGAGGATTATTTCCCCGGCCACGGAGGCCTCGGTCGCCGACAGAATTGTCTGGCTCCCTGCTCGAATTTTTTCTAAGTCCCGATTCGCTATTACAGGCTGGCGCACGGAGTCAGAGGGGCGGGAATTCGCCGGGTAGTGGTGCCTTCCGTCGCCGAGACATTTTTCTATTGCCTGGAAGCTGTATTTAACATGTTAATTTTTTCCCCCTCGGGACACCACTACCCCCTATATAACCCAACATGGGCCTTGCCGCGGGTACACGCGGAGCCCGAGCGCCGAGTGTTCTCCCGGCCGCGGAGGCCTCGGTCGCCGGGAGAATTTCTCCGGCCCCTGCTCGAAATTTTTCAAAGTCCAGAATGCCTGCTTCTCCCAGCCTGTGTTAATACACATGTTAATTTAACATGTTAAATTACCGAGGATTATTTCCCCGGCCGTGGAGGCCTCGGTCGCCGCCAGAATTTTCTGGCTCCCCGCTCAATATATTGCAGAGTCCCGCAGGCTTGCTTTTCCCAGCCTGTGTTAATACACATGTTAATTTAACATGTAAAATTACCAATGACCATTTCCTCGGCCGCAGAGGCCTCGGTCGCCGCCAGAATTTTCTGGCTCCCCGCTCAATGTATTGCAGAGTCCCGCAGGCATGCTTCTCCAAGCCTGTGTTAATACACATGTTAATTTAACATGTTAAATTACCGAGGATTATTTCCCCGGCCGTGGAGGCCTCGGTCGCCGCCAGAATTTTCTGGCTCCCCGCTCAATATATTGCAGAGTCCCGCAGGCTTGCTTTTCCCAGCCTGTGTTAATACACATGTTAATTTAACATGTAAAATCACCAAGGACCATTTCCTCGGCCGCGGAGGCCTCGGTCGCCGCCAGAATTTTCTGGCTTCCCGCTCCCCATGGGTAGACGCGGAGCCCGAGCGCCGAGAGTTCTCCCGGCCGCGGAGGCCTCGGTCGCCGGGAGAATTTCTCCGGCCCCTGCTCGAAATTTTTCAAAGTCTAGAATGCCTAGTTCTCCCAGCCTGTGTTAATACACATGTTAATTTAACATGTAAAATTACCAAGGATTATTATCCCGGCCGCAGAGGCCTCGGTCGCCGCCAGAAATTTCTGGCTCCCCGCTCAATGTATTGCAGCGTCCCGCAGGCTTGCTTCTCCAAGCCTGTGTTAATACACATGTTAATTTAACATGTAAAATTACAGAGGATTATTTCCCCGGCCGCGGAGGCCTCGGTCGCCGCCAGAATTTTCTGGCTGCCCGCTCAATGTATTGCAGAGTCCCGCAGGCTTGCTTCTCCAAGCCTGTGTTAATACACATGTTAATTTAACATGCAAAATCACCAATGACAAATTCCTCGGCCGCGGAGGCCTCGATCGCCGGGAAAATGTTCTGGCTCCCTGCTCGAATTTTTTTTCTAAGTCCCGATTCGCTATTACAGGCTGGCGCACGGAGTCCGAGGGGCGTAAATATGCCGGGTAGTGGTGCCTTCCGTCGCCGAGACATTTTACAATTGCCTGGGAGCAGTATTTAACATGTTAATTTTTTCCCCTCGGGACACCACTACCCCCTATATAACCCAAAATGGGCCTTGCCAAGGGGGCGCGCAACGCCCGAGCGCGGGCGTTTTTCCCGGCCGCCGAGGCCTCCATCGCCGGGAGAATGTCTTCAGCTATTTGCTAGATTTCCCGATTCGCCCCGCACGGCAAACAACCACGAACGAGGTGGTTTTCGAGAGTTCTCCCGGCCGCGGAGGCCTCGGTCGCCGGGAGAATTTCTCGGGCCCCTGCTCGAAATTTTTCTAAGTCCAGAATGCCTGCATCTCCCAGCCTGTGTTAAAACACATGTTAATTTAACATGTAAAATTACCAATGACCATTTCCTCGGCCGCAGAGGCCTCGGTCGCAGCCAGAATTTTCTGGCTCCCTGCTCAATATATTGCAGAGTCCCGCATGCTTGCTTCTCCCAGCCTGTGTTAATACACATGGTTATTTAACATGTAAAATTACCGAGGATTATTTCCCTGGCCGCAGAGGCCGCGGTCGCCGCCAGAATTTTCTGGCTCCCCGCTCAATGTATTGCAGAGTCCCGCAGGCTTGCTTCTCCAAGCCTGTGTTAATACACATGTTAATTTAACATGTAAAATTACCGAGGATTATTTCCCCGGCCGCGGAGGCCTCGGTCGCCGCCAGAATTTTCTGGCTCCCCGCTCAATATATTGCAGCGACCCGCAGGCTTGCTTCTCCCAGCCTGTGTTAATACACATGTTAATTTAACATGTAAAATTACCGAGGATTATTTCCCCGGCCGCGGAGGCTTCGGTCGCCGCCAGAATTTTCTGGCTCCCGGCTCAATATATTACAGAGTCCCGCAGGCCTGTCTCCAGTGGAATACACACAGTCCGAGAGCCGAAAATTTGCCGGGGTGTGGAGGCCTCGGTCGCCAACAGATTGCCATAGGCTCTGGCTGCAATATTTACCGTGTATTTTTTCCCTCCAGAGACACCACTACCCCCTATATAACCCAAAATGGGCCTTGCGGCGTGTACACGCGGAGCCCGAGCGCCGAAGTTCTCCCGGCCGCGGAGGCCTCGGTCGCCGGAGAGAATTTCTCCGGCCCCTGCTCGAAATTTTTCAAAGTCCAGAATGCCTGCTTCTCCCAGCCTGTGTTAATACACATGTTAATTTAACATGTAAAATTACCGAGGATTATTTCCCCGGCCGCGGAGGCCTCGGTCGCCGCCAGAATTTTCTGGCTCCCCGCTCAATGTATTGCAGAGTCCCGCAGGCTTGCTTCTCCCAGCCTGTGTTAATACACATGTTAATTTAACATGTAAAATCATTGAGGACCATTTCCTCGGCCGCGGAGGCCTCGGTCGCCGCCAGAATTTTCTGGCTCCCCGCTCAATGTATTGCAGAGTCCCGCAGGCTTGCTTCTCCCAGCCTGTGTTAATACACATGTTAATTTAACATGTAAAATCAACAAGGACCATTTCCTCGGCCGCGGAGGCCTCGGTCGCCGCCAGAATTTTCTGGCTGCCCGCTCCCCATTGGTAGACGCGGAGCCCGAGCGCCGAGAGTTCTCCCGGCCGCGGAGGCCTCGGTCGCCGGGAGAATTTCTCCGGCCCCTGCTCGAAATTTTTCAAAGTCCAGAATGCCTGCTTCTCCCAGCATGTGTTAATACACATGTTAATTTAACATGTAATATTACCAATGACCTTTTCCTCGTCCGCGGAGGCCTCGGTCGCCGCCAGAATTTTCTGGCTGCCCGCTCCCCATGGGTAGACGCGCTGCCCGAGCGCCGAGATTTCTCCCGGCCGCGGAGGCCTCTGTCGCCGGGAGAATTTCTCTGGCCCCTGCTCGAAATTTTTCAAAGTCCAGAATGCCTAGTTCTCCCAGCCTGTGTTAATACACATGTTAATTTAACATGTAAAATTACCAAGGATTATTATCCCGGCCGCAGAGGCCTCGGTCGCCGCCAGAAATTTCTGGCTCCCCGCTCAATGTATTGCAGAGACCCGCAGGCTTGCTTCTCCAAGCCTGTGTTAATACACATGTTAATTTAACATGTAAAATTACCGAGGATTATTTCCCCGGCCGCGGAGGCCTCGATCGCCGCCAGAAATTTCTGGCTCCCCGCTCAATATATTGCAGCGACCCGCAGGCTTGCTTCTCCCAGCCTGTGTTAATACACATGTTAATTTAACATGTAAAATCACCAAGGACCATTTCCTCGGCCGCGGAGGCCTCGGTCGCCGCCAGAATTTTCTGGCTGCCCGCTCCCCATGTGTAGACGCGGAGCCCGAGCGCCGAGAGTTCTCCCGGCCGCGGAGGCCTCGGTCGCCGCCAGAATTTTCTGGCTCCCCGCTCAATGTATTGCAGAGTCCCGCAGGCTTGCTTCTCCAAGCCTGTGTTAATACACATGTTAATTTAACATGCAAAATCACCAATGACAATTTCCTCGGCCGCGGAGGCCTCCATCGCCGGGAGAATTTTCTGGCTCTCTGCTCGAATTTTTTCTAAGTCCCGATTCGCTATTACAGGCTGGCGCACGGAGTCCGAGGGGCGGAAATATGCCGGGTAGTGGTGCCTTCCGTCGCCGAGACATTTTACAATTGCCTGGGAGCAGTATTTAACATGTTAATTTTTTCCCCCTCGGGACACCACTACCCCCTATATAACCCAAAATGGGCCATGCAATGGGTGCCCACAACGCCCGAGCGCGGGCATTTTTCCCGGGCGCCGAGGCCTCGATCGCCGGGAGAATGTCTCCAGCTATTTGCATGATGTCCCGATTCGCCCCACAAGGCGAACAACCACGAACGAGGTGGTTTTCGTTCGTGGTTGTTTTCGTTCGTGGTTGTTTACTGTTCGTGGTTGTTTTCATTCGTGGTTGTTGTGCGTTCGTGGTTGTTGTCGTTCGGGGTTGTTTTCCGTTCGTGGTTGTTGTCGTTCGTGGTTGTTGTCGTTCGTGGTTGTTGTCGTTCGTGGTTGTTTTCCGTTCGTGGTTGTTTTACGTTCGTGGTTGTTTTCGAGGCAATTGGTACTTTGAAAATTTCAATCGGTTAGCTAGAAAAAATTCTCCCGGCGGTGATTGCCTTGATCGCCGGGAGAATTTTCTGGCTCCCCGATAAAATTTTTTCCAAGTCCCGATTCGCTCTTACTAGCTGGCGCACGGAGTCCGAGGGGCGGGAATTCGCCGGGTAGTGGTGTGTTCCGTCGCCGAGACATTTTCCTATTGCCTGGAAGCAGTATTTAACATGTTAATTTTTTCCCCCTCGGGACACCACTACCCCCTATATAACACAAAATGGGCCTTGCCGCGGGTACACCCGGAGCCCGAGCGCCGAGAGTTCTCCCGGCCGCAGAGGCCTCGGTCGCCGGGAGATTTTCTCCGGCCCCTGCTCGAAATTTTCCAAAGTCCAGAATGCCTGCTTCTCCCAGCCTGTGTTAATACACATGTTAATTTAACATGTAAAATCACCAAGGACCATTTCCTCGGCCGCGGAGGCCTCGGTCGCCGCCAGAATTTTCTGGCTGCCCGCTCCCCAAGGGTAGACGCGGAGCCCGAGCGCCGAGAGTTCTCCCGGCCGCGGAGGCCTCGGTCGCCGGGAGAATTTCTCCGGCCCCTGCTCGAAATTTTTCAAAGTCCAGAATGCCTGCTTCTCCCAGCATGTGTTAATACACATGTTAATTTAACATGTAATATTACCAATGACCTTTTCCTCGGCCGCGGAGGCCTCGGTCGCCGCCAGAATTTTCTGGCTGCCCGCTCCCCATGGGTAGACGCGGAGCCCGAGCGCCGAGAGTTCTCCCGGCCGCGGAGGCCTCGGTCGCCGGGAGAATTTCTCCGGCCCCTGCTCGAAATTTTTCAAAGTCCAGAATGCCTAGTTCTCCCAGCCTGTGTTAATACACATGTTAATTTAACATGTAAAATTACCAAGGATTATTATCCCGGCCGCAGAGGCCTCGGTCGCCGCCAGAAATTTCTGGCTCCCCGCTCAATGTATTGCAGAGTCCCGCAGGCTTGCTTCTCCAAGCCTGTGTTAATACACATGTTAATTTAACATGTAAAATTACAGAGGATTATTTCCCCGGCCGCGGAGGCCACGGTCGCCGCCAGAATTTTCTGGCTGCCCGCTCAATGTATTGCAGAGTCCCGCAGGCTTGCTTCTCCAAGCCTGTGTTAATACACATGTTAATTTAACATGCAAAATCACCAATGACAAATTCCTCGGCCGCGGAGGCCTCGATCGCCGGGAAAATGTTCTGGCTCCCTGCTCGAATTTTTTTTCTAAGTCCCGATTCGCTATTACAGGCTGGCGCACGGAGTCCGAGGGGCGTAAATATGCCGGGTAGTGGTGCCTTCCGTCGCCGAGACATTTTACAATTGCCTGGGAGCAGTATTTAACATGTTAATTTTTTCCCCTCGGGACACCACTACCCCCTATATAACCCAAAATGGGCCTTGCCAAGGGGGCGCGCAACGCCCGAGCGCGGGCGTTTTTCCCGGCCGCCGAGGCCTCCATCGCCGGGAGAATGTCTTCAGCTATTTGCTAGATTTCCCGATTCGCCCCGCACGGCAAACAACCACGAACGAGGTGGTTTTCGAGAGTTCTCCCGGCCGCAGAGGCCTCGGTCGCCGGGAGAATTTCTCGGGCCCCTGCTCGAAATTTTTCTAAGTCCAGAATGCCTGCATCTCCCAGCCTGTGTTAAAACACATGTTAATTTAACATGTAAAATTACCAATGACCATTTCCTCGGCCGCAGAGGCCTCGGTCGCAGCCAGAATTTTCTGGCTCCCTGCTCAATATATTGCAGAGTCCCGCATGCTTGCTTCTCCCAGCCTGTGTTAATACACATGGTTATTTAACATGTAAAATTACCGAGGATTATTTCCCTGGCCGCAGAGGCCGCGGTCGCCGCCAGAATTTTCTGGCTCCCCGCTCAATGTATTGCAGAGTCCCGCAGGCTTGCTTCTCCAAGCCTGTGTTAATACACATGTTAATTTAACATGTAAAATTACCGAGGATTATTTCCCCGGCCGCGGAGGCCTCGGTCGCCGCCAGAATTTTCTGGCTCCCCGCTCAATATATTGCAGCGACCCGCAGGCTTGCTTCTCCCAGCCTGTGTTAATACACATGTTAATTTAACATGTAAAATTACCGAGGATTATTTCCCCGGCCGCGGAGGCCTCGGTCGCCGCCAGAATTTTCTGGCTCCCGGCTCAATATATTACAGAGTCCCGCAGGCCTGTCTCCAGTGGAATACACACAGTCCGAGAGCCGAAAATTTGCCGGCGTGTGGAGGCCTCGGTCGCCAACAGATTGCCATAGGCTCTGGCTGCAATATTTACCGTGTATTTTTTCCCTCCAGAGACACCACTACCCCCTATATAACCCAAAATGGGCCTTGCGGCGGGTACACGCGGAGCCCGAGCGCCGAAGTTCTCCCGGCCGCGGAGGCCTCGGTCGCCGGGAGAATTTCTCCGGCCCCTGCTCGAAATTTTTCAAAGTCCAGAATGCCTGCTTCTCCCAGCCTGTGTTAATACACATGTTAATTTAACATGTAAAATTACCGAGGATTATTTCCCCGGCCGCGGAGGCCTCGGTCGCCGCCAGAATTTTCTGGCTCCCCGCTCAATGTATTGCAGAGTCCCGCAGGCTTGCTTCTCCCAGCCTGTGTTAATACACATGATAATTTAACATGTAAAATCATTGAGGACCATTTCCTCGGCCGCGGAGGCCTCGGTCGCCGCCAGAATTTTCTGGCTCCCCGCTCAATGTATTGCAGAGTCCCGCAGGCTTGCTTCTCCCAGCCTGTGTTAATACACATGTTAATTTAACATGTAAAATCAACAAGGACCATTTCCTCGGCCGCGGAGGCCTCGGTCGCCGCCAGAATTTTCTGGCTGCCCGCTCCCCATTGGTAGACGCGGAGCCCGAGCGCCGAGAGTTCTCCCGGCCGCGGAGGCCTCGGTCGCCGGGAGAATTTCTCCGGCCCCTGCTCGAAATTTTTCAAAGTCCAGAATGCCTGCTTCTCCCAGCATGTGTTAATACACATGTTAATTTAACATGTAATATTACCAATGACCTTTTCCTCGGCCGCGGAGGCCTCGGTCGCCGCCAGAATTTTCTGGCTGCCCGCTCCCCATGGGTAGACGCGCTGCCCGAGCGCCGAGAGTTCTCCCGGCCGCGGAGGCCTCGGTCGCCGGGAGAATTTCTCCGGCCCCTGCTCGAAATTTTTCAAAGTCCAGAATGCCTAGTTCTCCCAGCCTGTGTTAATACACATGTTAATTTAACATGTAAAATTACCAAGGATTATTATCCCGGCCGCAGAGGCCTCGGTCGCCGCCAGAAATTTCTGGCTCCCCGCTCAATGTATTGCAGAGTCCCGCAGGCTTGCTTCTCCAAGCCTGTGTTAATACACATGTTAATTTAACATGTAAAATTACCGAGGATTATTTCCCCGGCCGCGGAGGCCTCGGTCGCCGCCAGAAATTTCTGGCTCCCCGCTCAATATATTGCAGCGACCCGCAGGCTTGCTTCTCCCAGCCTGTGTTAATACACATGTTAATTTAACATGTAAAATCACCAAGGACCATTTCCTCGGCCGCGGAGGCCTCGGTCGCCGCCAGAATTTTCTGGCTGCCCGCTCCCCATGTGTAGACGCGGAGCCCGAGCGCCGAGAGTTCTCCCGGCCGCGGAGGCCTCGGTCGCCGCCAGAATTTTCTGGCTCCCCGCTCAATGTATTGCAGAGTCCCGCAGGCTTGCTTCTCCAAGCCTGTGTTAATACACATGTTAATTTAACATGCAAAATCACCAATGACAATTTCCTCGGCCGCGGAGGCCTCCATCGCCGGGAGAATTTTCTGGCTCTCTGCTCGAATTTTTTCTAAGTCCCGATTCGCTATTACAGGCTGGCGCACGGAGTCCGAGGGGCGGAAATATGCCGGGTAGTGGTGCCTTCCGTCGCCGAGACATTTTACAATTGCCTGGGAGCAGTATTTAACATGTTAATTTTTTCCCCCTCGGGACACCACTACCCCCTATATAACCCAAAATGGGCCATGCAATGGGTGCCCACAACGCCCGAGCGCGGGCATTTTTCCCGGGCGCCGAGGCCTCGATCGCCGGGAGAATGTCTCCAGCTATTTGCATGATGTCCCGATTCGCCCCACAAGGCGAACAACCACGAACGAGGTGGTTTTCGTTCGTGGTTGTTTTCGTTCGTGGTTGTTTACCGTTCGTGGTTGTTTTCATTCGTGGTTGTTGTGCGTTCGTGGTTGTTGTCGTTCGGGGTTGTTTTCCGTTCGTGGTTGTTGTCGTTCGTGGTTGTTGTCGTTCGTGGTTGTTGTCGTTCGTGGTTGTTTTCCGTTCGTGGTTGTTTTACGTTCGTGGTTGTTTTCGAGGCAATTGGTACTTTGAAAATTTCAATCGGTTAGCTAGAAAAAATTCTCCCGGCGGTGATTGCCTTGATCGCCGGGAGAATTTTCTGGCTCCCCGATAAAATTTTTTCCAAGTCCCGATTCGCTCTTACAAGCTGGCGCACGGAGTCCGAGGGGCGGGAATTCGCCGGGTAGTGGTGCGTTCCGTCGCCGAGACATTTTCCTATTGCCTGGAAGCAGTATTTAACATGTTAATTTTTTCCCCCTCGGGACACCACTACCCCCTATATAACACAAAATGGGCCTTGCCGCGGGTACACCCGGAGCCCGAGCGCCGAGAGTTCTCCCGGCCGCAGAGGCCTCGGTCGCCGGGAGAATTTCTCCGGCCCCTGCTCGAAATTTTCCAAAGTCCAGAATGCCTGCTTCTCCCAGCCTGTGTTAATACACATGTTAATTTAACATGTAAAATTACCAAGGACCATTTCCTCGGCCGCGGAGGCCTCGGTCGCCGCCAGAATTTTCTGGCTGCCCGCTCCCCATGGGTAGACGCGGAGCCCGAGCGCCGAGAGTTCTCCCGGCCGCGGAGGCCTCGGTCGCCGGGAG
>NW_026963099.1:0-21240 GCF_032445375.1 Bacillus rossius redtenbacheri | reverse complement strand
GCAAGCAGGCAATTAGGCAAGCAGGCAAATAAGCAGGCAATTAAGCAGTTAATTAGGCAGGCAGGCTATTTGGCAGGTAATTAGGCAGGCTATTAGGCAGTTAATTAGGCGTTCAATTAGGCAGGCAATTGGTCAGTTAATTAGGCAGTTAATTAGGCTGGCAATTAAGCATATAATTAGGCAGTTAATTAGGCAGGCAATTAAGCAGATGATTAGGCAGGCAATTAGGCAGATAATTAAGCAGGCAATTAGGCAGTTAATTATGCGGTTATTAGGCAGGCAATTAGGCAGTTAATTAGGCAGTTAATTAGGCAGGCAATTAGGCAGTTAATTAGGCGGTTAATTAGACAGGCAATTAGGTATTTAATTAGGCAGTTAATTATGCAGGCAATTGTGCATTTAATAAGGTAGTTAATAAGGCAGGCAATTAGGCAGGCAATTAGGCATTTAATTGGGCAGGCAATATGGCAGATAATTAAGCAGGCAATCAGGCAGTTAATTAGGCAGGCAATTAGGCAGACACTTAAGCAGTTAATTAGGCAGTGAATTAGGCAGGCAATTTGGCAGTTAATTATGCAGTTAATTAGGCAGGCAATTGGGCATTTAATTAGGCAGTTAATTAGGCAGGCAATTAAGCAGGCAATTAGGCAGTTAATTATGCGGTTATTAGGCAGGCAATTAGGCAGTTAATTAGGCAGTTAATTAGGCAGGCAATTAGGCAGTTAATTAGGCGGTTAATTAGACAGGCAATTAGGTATTTAATTAGGCAGTTAATTATGCAGGCAATTGTGCATTTAATAAGGTAGTTAATAAGGCAGGCAATTAGGCAGGCAATTAGGCATTTAATTGGGCAGGCAATATGGCAGATAATTAAGCAGGCAATCAGGCAGTTAATTAGGCAGGCAATTAGGCAGACACTTAAGCAGTTAATTAGGCAGTGAATTAGGCAGGCAATTTGGCAGTTAATTATGCAGTTAATTAGGCAGGCAATTGGGCATTTAATTAGGCAGTTAATTAGGCAGGCAATTAAGCAGATAATTAGGCAGTTAATTAGGCCAGAAATTAAGCAGATATTTAGGCAGGCAATTAGGCAGATAATTAAGCAGGCAATTAGGCAGCTAATTAGGCGGTCAATTAGGCAGGCAATTATGCAGTTAATTAGGCAGTTAATTAGGCAGGAAATTGGGCAGTTAATTAGGCAGTTAATTAGGCAGGCAATTAAGCAGATAATTAGGCAGTTAATTAGGCAGGCAATTAACCAGATAATTAGGCAGGCAATTAGGCAGATAATTAAGCAGGCAATTAGGCAGTTAATTAAAAGGTCAATTAGGCAGGCAATTTGGCATTTAATTAGGCAGTTAATTAGGCAGGAAATTGTGCAGTTAATTAGGCAGGCCATTGGGCAGGCAATAAGGCAGTTAATTAGACAGGCAATTAGGCAGGCAATCGGGAAGGCAATTAAGCAGGCAAATAGGCAGGCAATAAGGCAGTTAATTTGACAGGCATTTAGGCAGGTAATTAGGTAGTAATTAGGCAAGCAATTAGGCAGGCAGGCAATTAGGCAGGCAGGCAATTAGGCAGACAGGCAATTAGGCAGGCAATTAAGCAGTTTATTAGGAAGGCAGTCAATTAGGCAGGCACTTAGGCAGTTAATTAGGCAGGCAATTGGGCAGTTAATTGGGCAGTTAATTAGGCAGGCAATTGGGCAGTTAATTAGGCAGTTATATAGGCAGGCAATTAAGCAGATAAATAGGCAGGCAATTAGGCAGGCAATTAGGCAGGTAATTAGGCAGATAATTAAGCAGGCAATTAGGCAGTTAATTAAGCGGTCAATTAGGCAGGCAATTGGGCAGTTAATTAGGCAGGCAATTAGACAGGCACTTAGGCAGTTAATTAGGCAGGCAATTAGGCACATAATAAGGCAGGCAATTAGGCAGTTAATTAGGCAGGCAATTAGGCAGGCAATTAGGAAGTAAATTAGGCTGGCAATTAGGCAGGCAATTAAGCAGGCAATAAGGCAGGCAACAAGGCAGTTTATTAGTCAAGCAATTAGGCAGGCAATTAGGCAGGTAATATAGCAGGCAATTATGCAGTTATTAGGCAAGCAATTAGGCAAGCAGGCAATTAGGCAAGCAGGCAAATATGCAGGCAATTAAGCAGTTAATTAGGCAGGCAGGCAATTTGGCAGGTAATTAGGCAGGCTATTAGGCAGTTAATTAGGCGGTCAATTAGGCAGGCAATTGGTCAGTTAATTAAGCAGTTAATTAGGCAGGCAATTGGGAAGTTAATTAGGCAGTTAATTAGGCAGGCAATTAAGCAGATAGTTAGGCAGTTAATTAGGCAGGCAATTAAGCAGATCATTTGGCAGTCAATTATGCAGATAATTAAGCAGGTAATTAGGCAGTTAATTAGGCGGTCAATAAGGCAGGCATTTGGCAGTTAATTAGGGTAGTTAATAAGGCAGGCAATTGGTTAGTTAATTAGGCAGGCAATTAAGCAGATAATTAGGCATTTAATTAGGCAGGCAATTAAGCAGATAATTAGGCAGGCAATTAGGCAGATAATTAAGCAGGCAATTAGGCAGTTAATTAGGCGGTCAATTAGGCAGGCAATTAGGCAGTTAATTAGGCGGGCAATTAGGCAGGCAATTAGGCAGTTAATTAGGCAGTTAATTAGGCTGCAAATTAAGCAGACTATTAGGCAGTTAATTAGGCAGGCAATTAAGCAGATGATTAGGCAGGCAATTAGGCAGATAATTAAGCAGGCAATTAGGCGGTCAATAAGGCAGGCAATTAGGCAGTTAATTAGGCAGTTAATTAGGCAGCAATTGGGCAGTTAATTAGGCAGTTAATTAGACAGGCAAATTGGCATTTAATAAGGAAGTTAATTAAGCAGGAAATTAAGCAGATAATTAGGCAGGCATGTAGGCAGGCAATTAGGCAGCCAATTAGGCAGTTAATTAGGCAGATAATTAAGCAGGCAATTAGGCAGTTAATTAAGTGGTCAATTAGGCAGGCAATTGGGCAGTTAATTAGACAGGCAATTAGGCAGGCACTTAGGCAGTTAATTAGGCAGGCAATTAGGCACATAATAAGGCAGGCAATTAGGCAGTTAATTAGGCAGGCAATTAGGCAGGCAATTAGGAAGTAAATTAGGCTGGCAATTAGGCAGGCAATTAAGCAGGCAATAAGGCAGGCAATAAGGCAGTTTATTAGTCAAGCAATTAGGCAGGCAATTAGGCAGGTAATATAGCAGGCAATTATGCAGTTATTAGGCAAGCAATTAGGCAAGCAGGCAATTAGGCAAGCAGGCAAAAATTCAGGCAATTAAGCAGTTAATTAGGCATGCAGGCGATTTGGCAGGTAATTAGGCAGGCTATTAGGCAGTTCTTTAGGCGGTCAATTAGGCAGGCAATTGGTCAGTTAATTAAGCAGTTAATTAGGCAGGCAATTGGGAAGTTAATTAGGCAGTTAATTAGGCAGGCAATTAAGCAGATAGTTAGGCAGTTAATTAGGCAGGCAATTAAGCAGATCATTTGGCAGTCAATTATGCAGATAATTAAGCAGACAATTAGGCAGTTAATTAGGCTGTCAATAAGGCAGGCATTTGGCAGTTAATTAGGCAGTTAATAAGGCAGGCAATTTGTTAGTTAATTAGGCAGGCAATTAAGCAGATAATTAGGCAATTAATTAGGCAGGCAATTAAGCAGATAATTAGGCAGGCAATTAGGCAGATAATTAAGCAGGCAATTAGGCAGTTAATTAGGCGGTCAATTAGGCAGGCAATTAGGCAGTTAATTAGGCGGTCAATTAGGCAGGCAATTAGGCAGTTAATTAGGCAGTTAATTAGGCTGGAAATTAAGCAGACTATTAGGCAGTTAATTAGGCAGGCAATTAAGCAGATGATTAGGCAGGCAATTAGGCAGATAATTAGGCAGTTAATTAGGCAGGCAATTAAGCAGATAATTAGGCAGGCAATTAGGCAGGCAATTAAGCAGGCAATTAGGCAGGCAATTAGGCAGATATATGAGAAGGCAATCAGGCAGTTAATTAGGCAGGCAATTAGGCAGGCACTTAGGCAGTTAATTAGGCAGGCAATTGGGCAGTTAATTAGGCAGTTAATTAGGCAGGCAATTGGGCATTTAATTAGGCAGTTATATAGGCAGGCAATTAAGCAGATAAATAGGCAGGCAATTAGGCAGGCAATTAGGCAGGCAATTAGGCAGGCAATTAGGCACATAATAAGGCAGGCAATTAGGCAGGTAATTAGGCAGATAATTAAGCAGGCAATTAGGCAGTTAATTAAGCGGTCAATTAGGCAGGCAATTGGGCAGTTAATTAGGCAGGCGATTAGGCAGGCACTTAGGCAGTTAATTAGGCAGGCAATTAGGCACATAATAAGTCAGGCAATTAGGCAGGCAATTAGGCAGTTAATTAGGCAGGCAATTAGGCAGGCAATTAGGAAGTAAATTAGGCTGGCAATTAGGCAGGCAATTAAGCAGGCAATAAGGCAGGCAATAAGGCAGTTTATTAGTCAAGCAATTAGGCAGGCAATTAGGCAGGTAATATAGCAGGCAATTATGCAGTTATTAGGCAAGCAATTAGGCAAGCAGGCAATTAGGCAAGCAGGCAAATATGCAGGCAATTAAGCAGTTAATTAGGCTATCAGGCAATTTGGCAGGTAATTAGGCAGGCGATTAGGCAGTTAATAAGCGCTCAATTAGGCAGGCAATTGGTCAGTTAATTAAGCAGTTAATTAGGCAGGCAATTGGGAAGTTAATTAGGCAGTTAATTAGGCAGGCAATTAAGCAGATAGTTAGGCAGTTAATTAGGCAGGCAATTAAGCAGATCATTTGGCAGTCAATTATGCAGATAATTAAGCAGGCAATTAGGCAGTTAATTAGGCGGTCAATTAGGCAGGAATTTGGCAGTTAATTAGGCAGTTAATAAGGCAGGCAATTGGTTAGTTAATTAGGCAGGCAATTAAGCAGATAATTAGGCATTTAATTAGGCAGGCAATTAAGCAGATAATTAGGCAGGAAATTAAGCAGATAATTAGGCGGTCAATTAGGCAGTTAATTAGGCGGTTAATTAGGCAGGCAATTAGGCAGTTAATTAGGCAGTTAATTAGGCTGGAAATTAAGCAGACTATTAGGCAGTTAATTAGGCAGGCAATTAAGCAGAAGATTAGGCAGTTAATTATGCGTTCAATTAGGCAGGCAATTAGGCACATAATAAAACAGGCAATTAGGCAGTTAATTAGGCAGGCAATTAGGCAGGCAATTAGGGAGTTAATTTGCAGGCAATTAGGCAGATAATTAAGCAGGCAATCAGGCAGTTAATTAGGCAGGCAATTAGGCAGGCAATTAGGCAGTTAATTAGGCAGGCAATAAGGCACATAATAAAACAGGCAATTAGGCAGTTAATTAGACAGGCAATTAGGCAGGCAATTAGGAAGTAAATTAGGCTGGCAATTGGGCAGTTAATTAGGCAGGCAATTAAGCAGATAATTTGGCATTTAATTAGGCAGGCAATTAAGCAGATAATTAGGCAGGCAATTAGGCAGATAATTAAGCAGGCACTTAGGCAGTTAATTAGGCGGTCAATTAGGCAGGCAATTAGGCAGTTAATTAGGCAGGCAATTGGGCATTTAATTAGGCAGTTAATTAGGCAGGCAATTAAGCAGATAATTAGGCAGTTAATTAGGCCAGCAATTAAGCAGATATTTAGGCAGGCAATTAGGCAGATAATTAAGCAGGCAATTAGGCAGTTAATTAGGCGGTCAATTAGGCAGGCAATTGGGCAGTTAATTAGGCAGGCAATTGGGCAGTTAATTAGGCAGGCAATTAAGCAGATAATTAGGCATTTAATTAGGCAGGCAATTAAGCAGATAATTAGGCAGGCAATTAGGCAGATAATTAAGCAGGCAATTAGGCAGTTAATTAGGCGATCAATTAGGCAGGCAATTAGGCAGTTAATTATGCGGTTAATTAGGCACGCAATTAGGCAGTTAATTAGGCAGTTAATTAGGCAGTTAATTAGGCAGTTAATTAGGCTGGCAATTAAGCAGACTATTAGGCAGTTAATTAGGCAGGCAATTAAGCAGATGATTAGGCAGGCAATTAGGCAGATAATTAAGCAGGTAATTAGGCGGTCAATAAGGCAGGCAATTAGGCAGTTAATTAGGCAGTTAATTAGGCAGGCAATTGGGCAGTTAATTAGGCAGTTAATTAGACAGGCAAATAGGCATTTAATAAGGAAGTTAATTAGGCAGGAAATTAAGCAGATAATTAGGCAGGCATGTAGGCAGGCAATTAGGCAGGCAATTAGGCAGGCAATTAGGCAGGCAATTAGGCAGTTAATTAGGCAATTAATTAGGCAGGCAATTGGGCAGTTAATTAGGCAGGTAATTGGGCAGGCAATTAGGCAGATAATTAGACAGGCAATTAGGCAGTTAATTAGGCAGGGTATTAAGCAGGCAATTAGGCAGGCACTTAGGCAGTTAACTAGGCAGTTAATTAGGCAGGCATTTGGGCAGTTAATTAGGCAGTTAATTAAGCAAGCAATTGGGCAGTTAATTAGGCAGTTTATTAGGCAGGCAATTAAGCAGATAATTAGGCAGGCGATTAGGCAGGCATTTAGGCAGGCATTTAGGCAGGCAAATAGGCAGTTAATTAGGCAGGCAATTAGGCAGATATATGAGAAGGCAATCAGGCAGTTAATCAGGCAGGCAATTAAGCAGGCACTTAGGCAGTTAATTAGGCAGGCCATTAGGCAGTTAATAAGGCTGTTAATTAGGCAGGCAATTAGGCAGATAATTAGGAAGGAAATTAGGCTGGCAATTAGACAGTCAATTAGGCAGTTAATTAGGCAGGCAATTAGGCAAATAATTAAGCAGGCAATTAGGCAGTTAATTAGGCGTTTAATTAGACAGGCAATTAGGCATTTAATTAGGCAGTTAATTAGGCAGGCAAGTGTGCAGTTAATTAGATAGTTAATTAGGCAGGCAATTAGGCAGGCAATTAGGCAGTTAATTAGGCAGGCAATTAGGCACATAATAAAACAGGCAATTAGGCAGTTAATTAGGCAGGCAATTTGGCAGGCAATTAGGAAGTAAATTAGGCTGGCAATTAGGCAGGCAATTAAGCAGGCAATAAGGCAGTCAAAAAGACAGGCAATAAGGCAGTTTATTAGTCAAGCAATTAGGCAGGCAATTAGGCAGGTAATTTAGCAGGCAATTATGCAGTTATTAGGCAAGCAATTAGGCAAGCAGGCAATTAGGCAAGAAGGCAAATAAGCAGTCAATTAAGCAGTTAATTAGGCAGGCAGGCTATTTGGCAGGTAATTAGGCAGGCTATTAGGCAGTTAATTAGGCGGTCAATTAGGCAGGCAATTGGTCAGTTAATTAGGCAGTTAATTAGGCAGGCAATTAAGCATATAATTAGGCAGTTAATTAGGCAGGCAATTAAGCAGATGATTAGGCAGGCAATTAGGCAGATAATTAAGCAGGCAATTAGGCAGTTAATTAGGCGGTTATTAGGCAGGCAATTAGGCAGTTAATTAGGCAGGCAATTAGGCAGTTAATTAGGCAGGCAATTGTGCATTTAATAAAGTAGTTAATAAGGCAGGCAATTAGGCAGGCAATTAGGCATTTAATTAGGCAGGCAATAAGGCAGATAATAAAGCAGGCAATCAGGCAGTTAATAAGGCAGGCAATTAGGCAGACACTTAAGCAGTTAATTAGGCAGTGAATTAGGCAGGCAATTTGGCAGGTAATTAGGCAGTTAATTAGGCAGGCAATTGGGCAATTAATTAGGTAGTTAATTAGGCAGGCAATTAGGCAGGCAATTAGGCAGTTAAATAGGCAGGCAATAAGGCAGATAATTAAGCAGGCAATCAGGTTGTTTATTAGGAGGTCAATTAGGCAGGAAATTAGGCAGTTAATTAGGCAGTTAATTAGGCAGGCAATTAGGCAGATAATTAGGCAGGCAATTGGGCAGTTAATTAGGCAGTTTATTAGACAGGAAATTAGGCATTTAAATAGGCAGTTAATTAGGCAGGCAATTGTGCAGTTAATTAGGTATTTAATTAGGCGGGCAATTAGGCAATTATTTAGGCAGGCAATTAGGCAGATAATTAAGCAGGCAATCAGGCAGTTAATTAGGCAGGCAATTAGGCAGGCAATTAGGCAGGCAATTAGGCAGTTAATTAGGCAGTTAATTAAACAGGCAATTGGGCAGTTAATTAGACATGCAAATAGGCATTTAATTAGTCAGTTAATTAGGCAGGCAATTGTGCAGTTAATTAGGTAGTTAATTAGGTAGGCAATTAGGCAGGCAATTAGGCAGTTAATTAGGCAGGCAATAAGGCAGATAATTAAGCAGGCAATCAGGTTGTTTATTAGGAGGTCAATTAGGCAGGATATTAGGCAGTTAATTAGGCAGTTAATTAGGCAGGCAATTAGGAAGATAATTTGGCAGGCAATTGGGCAGTTAATTAGGCAGTTTATTAGACAGGAAATTAGGCATTTAAATAGGCAGTTAATTAGGCAGGCAATTGTGCAGTTAATTAGGCAGGCAATTAGGCAGATATATGAGAAGGCAATCAGGCAGTTAATCAGGCAGGCAATTAAGCAGGCACTTAGGCAGTTAATTAGGCAGGCCATTAGGCAGTTAATAAGGCTGTTAATTAGGCAGGCAATTAGGCAGATAATTAGGAAGGAAATTAGGCTGGCAATTAGACAGTCAATTAGGCAGTTAATTAGGCAGGCAATTAGGCAAATAATTAAGCAGGCAATTAGGCAGTTAATTAGGCGTTTAATTAGACAGGCAATTAGGCATTTAATTAGGCAGTTAATTAGGCAGGCAAGTGTGCAGTTAATTAGATAGTTAATTAGGCAGGCAATTAGGCAGGCAATTAGGCAGTTAATTAGGCAGGCAATTAGGCACATAATAAAACAGGCAATTAGGCAGTTAATTAGGCAGGCAATTTGGCAGGCAATTAGGAAGTAAATTAGGCTGGCAATTAGGCAGGCAATTAAGCAGGCAATAAGGCAGTCAAAAAGACAGGCAATAAGGCAGTTTATTAGTCAAGCAATTAGGCAGGCAATTAGGCAGGTAATTTAGCAGGCAATTATGCAGTTATTAGGCAAGCAATTAGGCAAGCAGGCAATTAGGCAAGAAGGCAAATAAGCAGTCAATTAAGCAGTTAATTAGGCAGGCAGGCTATTTGGCAGGTAATTAGGCAGGCTATTAGGCAGTTAATTAGGCGGTCAATTAGGCAGGCAATTGGTCAGTTAATTAGGCAGTTAATTAGGCAGGCAATTAAGCATATAATTAGGCAGTTAATTAGGCAGGCAATTAAGCAGATGATTAGGCAGGCAATTAGGCAGATAATTAAGCAGGCAATTAGGCAGTTAATTAGGCGGTTATTAGGCAGGCAATTAGGCAGTTAATTAGGCAGGCAATTAGGCAGTTAATTAGGCAGGCAATTGTGCATTTAATAAAGTAGTTAATAAGGCAGGCAATTAGGCAGGCAATTAGGCATTTAATTAGGCAGGCAATAAGGCAGATAATAAAGCAGGCAATCAGGCAGTTAATAAGGCAGGCAATTAGGCAGACACTTAAGCAGTTAATTAGGCAGTGAATTAGGCAGGCAATTTGGCAGGTAATTAGGCAGTTAATTAGGCAGGCAATTGGGCAATTAATTAGGTAGTTAATTAGGCAGGCAATTAGGCAGGCAATTAGGCAGTTAAATAGGCAGGCAATAAGGCAGATAATTAAGCAGGCAATCAGGTTGTTTATTAGGAGGTCAATTAGGCAGGAAATTAGGCAGTTAATTAGGCAGTTAATTAGGCAGGCAATTAGGCAGATAATTAGGCAGGCAATTGGGCAGTTAATTAGGCAGTTTATTAGACAGGAAATTAGGCATTTAAATAGGCAGTTAATTAGGCAGGCAATTGTGCAGTTAATTAGGTATTTAATTAGGCGGGCAATTAGGCAATTATTTAGGCAGGCAATTAGGCAGATAATTAAGCAGGCAATCAGGCAGTTAATTAGGCAGGCAATTAGGCAGGCAATTAGGCAGGCAATTAGGCAGTTAATTAGGCAGTTAATTAAACAGGCAATTGGGCAGTTAATTAGACATGCAAATAGGCATTTAATTAGTCAGTTAATTAGGCAGGCAATTGTGCAGTTAATTAGGTAGTTAATTAGGTAGGCAATTAGGCAGGCAATTAGGCAGTTAATTAGGCAGGCAATAAGGCAGATAATTAAGCAGGCAATCAGGTTGTTTATTAGGAGGTCAATTAGGCAGGATATTAGGCAGTTAATTAGGCAGTTAATTAGGCAGGCAATTAGGAAGATAATTTGGCAGGCAATTGGGCAGTTAATTAGGCAGTTTATTAGACAGGAAATTAGGCATTTAAATAGGCAGTTAATTAGGCAGGCAATTGTGCAGTTAATTAGGTATTTAATTAGGCGGGCAATTAGGCAGTTAATAAGGCAGGCAATTAGGCAGATAATTAAGCAAGCAATCAGGCAGTTAATTATGCAGGCAATTAGGCAGGCAATTAGGCAGGCAATTAGGCAGGCAATTAGGCAGGCAATTAGGCAGGCAATTAGGCAGTTAATTAGGCAGTTAATTAAACAGGTAATTAGGCATTTAATTAGCAGTTAATTAGGCAGGCAAATGTGCAGTTAATTAGGCAGGCAATTAAGCAGATAATTAGGCATTTAATTAGGCAGGCAATTAAGCAGATAATTAGGCAGGCAATTAAGCAGTTAATTAGGCAGGCAATTAGGCAGGCAATTAGGCAGTTATTAGGCAGTTAATTAGGCAGGCAATTAGGCAGTTAATTAGGCGGTCAATTAGGCAGGCAATTAAACAGTTAATTAGGCAGTTAATTGGGCAGGCAATTGGGCAGTTAATTGGGCAGTTAATTAGACAGGAAATTAGGCAGTTAATTAGGTAGTCAATTAGGCAGGCAATTGGGCAGTTAATTAGGCAGTTAATTAGGCAGGCAATTGAGCAGTTATTAAGGCAGTTAATTATTCAGGCAATTAAGCAGATAATTAGGCAGTTAATTAGGCAGGCAATTAAGCAGATAATTAGGCATGCAATTAGGCAGATAATTAAGCAGGCAATTAGGCAGTTGATTAAGCAGTCAATATTGCAGGCAATTAGGAAGTTAATTAGGCAGTTAATTAGGCAGGCAATTGGGCAGTTAATTAGGCAGTTAATTAGACAGGCAATTAGGCATTTAATTAGGCAGTTAATTAGGCAGGCAATTAAGCAGATAATTAGGCAGGCAATTAGGCAGGCAATTAAGCAGGCAATTAGGCAGGCAATTAGGCAGATATATGAGAAGGCAATCAGGAAGTTAATTAGGCAGGCAATTAGGCAGGCACTTAGGCAGTTAATTAGGCAGGCAATTGGGCAGTTAATTAGGCAGTTAATTAGGCAGGCAATTGGGCAGTTAATAAGGCAGTTATATAGGCAGGCAATTAAGCAGATAAATAGGCAGGCAATTAGGCAGGCAATTAGGCAGGTAATTAGGCAGATAATTAAGCAGGCAATTAGGCAGTTAATTAAGCGGTCAATTAGGCAGGCAATTGGGCAGTTAATTAGGCAGGCAATTAGGCAGGCACTTAGGCAGTTAATTAGGCAGGCAATTAGGCACATAATAAGGCAGGCAATTAGGCAGTTAATTAGGCAGGCAATTAGGCAGGCAATTAGGAAGTAAATTAGGCTGGCAATTAGGCAGGCAATTAAGCAGGCAATAAGGCAGGCAATAAGGCAGTTTATTAGTCAAGCAATTAGGCAGGCAATTAGGCAGGTAATATAGCAGGCAATTATGCAGTTATTAGGCAAGCAATAAGGCAAGCAGGCAATTATGCAAGCAGGCAAATATGCAGGCAATTAAGCAGTTAATTAGGCAGGCAGGCAATTTGGCAGGTAATTAAGCAGGCTATTAGACAGTTAATTAGGCGGTCAATTAGGCAGGCAATTGGTCAGTTAATTTAGCAGTTAATTAGGCAGGCAATTGGGAAGTTAATTAGGCAGTTAATTAGGCAGGCAATTAAGCAGATAGTTAGGCAGTTAATTAGGCAGGCAATTAAGCAGATCATTTGGCAGTCAATTATGCAGATAATTAAGCAGGCAATTAGGCAGTTAATTAGGCGGTCAATAAGGCAGGCATTTGGCAGTTAATTAGGCAGTTAATAAGGCAGGCAATTGGGCAGTTAATTAGGCAGGCAATTAAGCAGATAATTAGGCAGGCAATTAAGCAGATAATAAAGCAGGCAATTAGGCAGTTAATTAGGCGGTCAATTAGGCAGGCAATTAGGCAGTTAATTAGGCGTTCAATTAGGCGGGCAATTAGGCAGTTAATTAGGCAGTTAATTAGGCTGGCAATTAAGCAGACTATTAGGCAGTTAATTAGGCAGGCAATTAAGCAGATGATTAGGCAGGCAATTAGGCAGATAATTAAGCAGGCAATTAGGCGGTCAATAAGGCAGGCAATTAGGCAGTTAATTAGGCAGTTAATTAGGCAGGCAATTGGGCAGTTAATTAGGCAGTTAATTAGACAGGCAAATAGGCATTTAATAAGGAAGTTAATTAGGCAGGAAATTAAGCAGATAATTAGGCAGGCATGTAGGCAGGCAATTAGGCAGGCAATTAGGCAGTTAATTAGGCAGGCAATTAGGCAGGCACTTAGGCAGTTAATTAGGCAGTTAATTAGGCAGGTAATTGGGCAGTTAATTAGGCAGGTAATTGGGCAGGCAATAAGGCAGATAATTAGACAGGCAATTAGGCAGTTAATTAAGCAGGGTATTAAGCAGGCAATTAGGCAGGCACTTAGGCAGTTAACTAGGCAGTTAATTAGGCAGGCATTTGGGCAGTTAATTAGGCAGTTAATTAAGCAAGCAATTGGGCAGTTAATTAGGCAGTTTATTAGGCAGGCAATTAAGCAGATAATTAGGCAGGCAATTAGGCAGGCATTTAGGCAGGCAATTAGGCAGGCATTTAGGCAGGCAAATAGGCAGTAAATTAGGCAGGCAATTAGGCAGATATATGAGAAGGCAATCAGGCAGTTAATCAGGCAGGCAATTAGGCAGGCACTTAGGCAGTAAATTAGGCAGGGAATTAGGCAGTTAATAAGGCAGTTAATTAGGCAGGCAATTAGGCAGATAATTAGGCAGGCAATTAGGCAGTCAATTAGGCAGTTAATTAGGCAGGCAATTAGGCAGATAATTAAGCAGGCAATTAGGCAGTTAATTAGGCGGTTAATTAGACAGGCAATTAGGCATTTAATTAGGCAGTTAATTAGGCAGGCAAGTGTGCAGTTAATTAGGTAGTTAATTAGGCAGGCAATTAGGCAGGCAATTAGGCAGTTAATTAGGCAGGCAATTAGGCACATAATAAAACAGGCAATTAGGCAGTTAATTAGGCAGGCAATTTGACAGGCAATTAGGAAGTAAATCAGGCTGGCAATTAGGCAGGCAATTAAGCAGGCAATAAGGCAGGCAATAAGGCAGTTTATTAGTCAAGCAATTAGGCAAGCAATTAGGTAAGGTAATTTAGCAGGCAATTATGCAGTTATTAGGCAAGCAATTAGGCAAGCAGGCAATTAGGCAAGCAGGCAAATAAGCAGGCAATTAAGCATATAATTAGGCTGTTAATTAGGCAGGCAATTAAGCAGATGATTAGGCACGCAATTAGGCAGATAATTAAGCAGGCAATTAGGCAGTTAATTAGGCGGTTATTAGGCAGGCAATTAGGCAGTTAATTAGGCAGTTAATTAGGCAGGCAATTAGGCAGTTAATTAGGCGGTTAATTAGACAGGCAATTAGGCATTTAATTAGGCAGTTAATTAGGCAGGCAATTGTGCATTTAATAAGGTAGTTAATAAGGCAGGCAATTAGGCAGGCAATTAGGCATTTAATTAGGCAGGCAATAATGCAGATAATTAAGCAGGCAATCAGGCAGTTAATTAGGCAGGCAATTAAGCAGACACTTAAGCAGTTAATTAGGCAGTGAATTAGGCAGGCAATTTGGCAGTTAATTATGCAGTTAATTAGGCAGGCAATTGGGCATTTAATTAGGCAGGCAATTAAGCAGATAATTAGGCAGTTAATTAGGCCAGAAATTAAGCAGATATTTAGGCAGGCAATTAGGCAGATAATTTAGCAGGCAATTAGGCAGTTAATTAGGCGGTCAATTAGGCAGGCAATTGGGCAGTTAATTAGGCAGTTAATTAGGCAGGAAATTGGGCAGTTAATTAGGCAGTTAATTAGGCAGGCAATTAAGCAGATAATTAGGCAGTTAATTAGGCAGGCAATTAACCAGATAATTAGGCAGGCAATTAGGCAGTTAATTAAAAGGTCAATTAGGCAGGCAATTAGGCATTTAATTAGGCAGTTAATTAGGCAGGAAATTGTGCAGTTAATTAGGCAGGCCATTGGGCAGGCAATAAGGCAGTTAATTAGACAGGCAATTAGGCAGGCAATCGGGAAGGCAATTAAGCAGGCAAATAGGCAGGCAATAAGGCAGTTAATTTGACAGGCATTTAGGCAGGTAATTAGGTAGTAATTAGGCAAGCAATTAGGCAGGCAGGCAATTAGGCAGGCAGGCAATTAGGCAGACAGGCAATTAGGCAGGCAGGCAATTAGGCAGGCAATTAAGCAGTTTATTAGGAAGGCAGTCAATTTGGCAGGTAATAAGGCAGGCAATTATGCAGGCTATTAGGCAGATAATTAGGCAGGCAATTAGGCAGGCAATTAGGCACCTAATTAGGCGGTCTTTTAGGCCGGCAATTGGGCAGTTAATTATGCAGTTAATTAGGCAGGCAATTGGGCAGTTAATATGGCAGTTAATTAGGATGGCAATTAGGCAGATATTTAGGCATTTAATTAGGCAGGCAATAAAGCAGATAATTAGGCAGGCACATAGGCAGATAATTAAGCAGGCAATTAGGCAGTTAATTAGGCAGGCAATTAGGCATTTAATTAGGCCGTTAATTAGGCAGGCAAGTGTGCAGTTAATTAGGTAGTTAATTAGGCAGGCAATTAGGCAGGCAATTTGGGAGTTAATTTGCAGGCAATTAGGCAGATAATTAAGCAGGCAATCAGGCAGTTAATTAGGCAGGCAATTAGGCACACAATTAGGCAGTTAATTAGGCAGGCAATTAGGCACATAATAAAACAGGCAATTAGGCAGTTAATTAGGCAGGCAATTAGGCAGGCAATTAGGAAGTAAATTAAGCTGGCAATTGGGCAGTTAATTTGGCAGGCAATTAAACAGATAATTAGGCATTTAATTAGGCAGGCAATTAAGCAGATAATTAGGCAGGCAATTAGGCAGATAATTAAGCAGGCTATTAGGCAGTTAATTAGGCGGTCAATTAGGCAGGCAATTAGGCAGTTAATTAGGCAGGCAATTGGGCATTTAATTAGGCAGTTAATTAGGCAGGCAATTAAGCAGATAATTAGGCAGTTAATTAGGCCAGCAATTAAGCAGATATTTAGGCAGGCAATTAGGCAGATAATTAGGCAGGCAATTGGGCAGTTAATTAGGCAGGCATTTAAGCAGATGATTAGGCATTTAATTAGGCAGGCAATTAAGCAGATAATTAGGCAGGCAATTAGGCAGATAATTAAGCTAGCAATTAGGCAGTTAATTAGGCGGTCAATTAGGCAGGTAATTAGGCAGTTAATTAGGCGGTCAATTAGGCAGGCAATTAGGCAGTTAATTAGGCAGTTAATTAGGCAGTTAATTAGGCTGGCAATTAAGCAGACTATTAGGCAGTTAATTAGGCAGGCAATTAAGCAGATGATTAGGCAGGCAATTAGGCAGATAATTAGGCAGTTAATTAGGCAGGCAATTAAGCAGATAATTAGGCAGGCAATTAGGCAGGCAATTAAGCAGGCAATTAGGCAGGCAATTAGGCAGATATATGAGAAGGCAATCAGGCAGTTAATTAGGCAGGCAATTAGGCAGGCACTCAGGCAGTTAATTAGGCAGGCAATTGGGCAGTTAATTAGGCAGTTAATTAGGCAGGCAATTGGGCAGTTTATTAGGGAGTTATATAGGCAGGCAATTAAGCAGATAAATAGGCAGGCAATTAGGCAGGCAATTAGGCAGGTAATTAGGCAGATAATTAAGCAGGCAATTAGGCAGTAATTAAGCGGTCAATTAGGCAGGCAATTGGGCAGTTAATTAGGCACTCAATTAGGCAGGCACTTAGGCAGTTAATTAGGCAGGCAATTAGGCACATAATAAGGCAGGCAATTAGGCAGTTAATTAGGCAGGCAATTAGGCAGGCAATTAGGAAGTAAATTAGGCTGGCAATTAGGCAGGCAATTAAGCAGGCAATAAGGCAGGCAATAAGGCAGTTTATTAGTAAAGCAATTAGGCAGGCAATTAGGCAGGTAATATAGCAGGCAATTATGCAGTTATTAGGCAAGCAATTAGGCAAGCAGGCAATTAGGCAAGCAGGCAAATATGCAGGCAATTAAGCAGTTAATTAGGCAGGCAGGCAATTTGGCAGGTAATTAGGCAGGCTATTAGGCAGTTAATTAGGCGGTCAATTATGCAGGCAATTGGTCAGTTAATTAAGCAGTTAATTAGGCAGGCAATTGGGAAGTTAATTAGGCAGTTAATTAGGCAGGCAATTAAGCAGATAGTTAGGCAGTTAATTAGGCAGGCAATAAAGCAGATCATTTGGCAGTCAATTATGCAGATAATTAAGCAGGCAATTAGGCAGTTAATTAGGCGGTCAATAAGGCAGGCATTTGGCAGTTAATTAGGAAGTTAATAAGGCAGGCAATTGGTTAGTTAATTAGGCAGGCAATTAAGCAGATAATTAGGCATTTAATTAGGCAGGCAATTAAGCAGATAATTAGGCAGGCAATTAGGCAGATAATTAAGCAGGCAATTAGGCAGTTAATTAGGCAATCAATTAGGCAGGCAATTAGGCAGTTAATTAGGCGGTCAATTAGGCAGGCAATTAGGCAGTTAATTAGGCAGTTAATTAGGCTGGAAATTAAGCAGACTATTAGGCAGTTAATTAGGCAGGCAATTAAGCAGATGATTAGGCAGGCAATTAGGCAGATAATTAGGCAGTTAATTAGGCAGGCAATTAAGCAGATAATTAGGCAGGCAATTAGGCAGGCAATTAAGCAGGCAATTAGGCAGGCAATTAGGCAGATATATGAGAAGGCAATCAGGCAGTTAATTAGGCAGGCCATTAGGCAGGCACTTAGGCAGTTAATTAGGCAGGCAATTGGGCAGTTAATTAAGCAGTTAATTAGGCAGGCAATTGGGCAGTTATTTGCAGTTATATAGGCAGGCAATTAAGCAGATAAATAGGCAGGCAATTAAGCAGGCAATTAGGCAGGTAATTAGGCAGATAATTAAGCAGGCAATTAGGCAGTTAATTAAGCGGTCAATTAGGCAGGCAATTGGGCAGTTAATTAGGCAGGCAATTAGGCAGGCACTTAGGCAGTTAATTAGGCAGGCAATTAGGCACATAATAAGGCAGGCAATTAGGCAGTTAATTAGGCAGGCAATTAGGAAGTAAATTAGGCTGGCAATTAGGCAGGCAATTAAGCAGGCAATAAGGCAGGCAATAAGGCAGTTTATTAGTCAAGCAATTAGGCAGGCAATTAGGCAGGTAATATAGCAGGCAATTATGCAGTTATTAGGCAAGCAATTAGGCAAGCAGGCAATTAGGCAAGCAGGCAAATATGCAGGCAATTAAGCAGTTAATTAGGCAGGCAGGCAATTTGGCAGGTAATTAGGCAGGCTATTAGGCAGTTAATTAGGCGGTCAATTAGGCAGGCAATTGGTCAGTTAATTAGGCAGTTAATTAGGCAGGCAATTGGGAAGTTAATTAGGCAGTTAATTAGGCAGGCAATTAAGCAGATAGTTAGGCAGTTAATTAGGCAGGCAATTAAGCAGATCATTTGGCAGTCAATTATGCAGATAATTAAGCAGGCAATTAGGCAGTTAATCAGGCGGTCAATAAGGCAGGCATTTGGCAGTTAATTAGGCAGTTAATAAGGCAGGCAATTGGTTAGTTAATTAGACAGGCAATTAAGCAGATAATTAGGCATTTAATTAGGCAGGCAATTAAGCAGATAATTAGGCAGGCAATTAGGCAGATAATTAAGCAGGCAATTAGGCAGTTAATTAGGCGGTCAATTAGGCAGGCAATTAGGCAGTTAATTAGGCGGTCAATTAGGCAGGCAATTAGGCAGTTAATTAGGCAGTTAATTAGGCTGGAAATTAAGCAGACTATTAGGCAGTTAATTAGGCAGTCAATTAAGCAGATGATTAGGCAGGCAATTAGGCAGATAATTAAGCAGGCAATTAGGCGGTCAATAAGGCAGGCAATTAGGCAGTTAATTAGGCAGTTCATTAGGCTGGCAATTGGGCAGTTAATTAGGCAGTTAATTAGACAGGCAAATTGGCATTTAATAAGGAAGTTAATTAGGCAGGAAATTTAGCAGATAATTAGGCAGGCATGTAGGCAGGCAATTAGGCAGGCAATTAGGCAGTTAATTAGGCAGGCAGTTAGGCAGGCACTTAGGCAGTTAATTAGGCAGTTAATTAGGCAGGCAATTGGGCAGTTAATTAGGCAGGTAATTAGGCAGGCAATAAGGCAGATAATTAGACAGGCAATTAGGCAGATAATTAGGCAGGGTATTAAGCAGGCAATTAGGCAGGCACTTAGGCAGTTAACTAGGCAGTTAATTAGGCAGGCAATTGGGCAGTTAATTAGGCAGTTAATTAAGCAAGCAATTGGGCAGTTAATTAGGCAGTTTATTAGGCAGGCAATTAAGCAGATAATTAGGCAGGCAATTAGGCAGGCATTTAGGCAGGCAAATAGGCAGTTAATTAGGCAGGCAATTAGGCAGATATATGAGAAGGCAATCAGGCAGTTAATCAGGCAGGCAATTAGGCAGGCACTTAGGCAGTTAATTAGGCAGGCAATTAGGCAGTTAATAAGGCAGTTAATTAGGCAGGCAATTAGGCAGATAATTAGGCAGGCAATTAGGCTGGCAATTAGGCAGTCAATTAGGCAGTTAATTAGGCAGGCAATTAGGCAGATAATTAAGCAGGCAATTAGGCAGTTTATTAGTCAAGCAATTAGGCAGGCAATTAGGCAGGTAATTTAGTAGGCAATTATGCAGTTATTAGGCAAGCAATTAGGCAAGCAGGCAATTAGGCAAGCAGGCAAATAAGCAGGCAATTAAGCAGTTAATTAGGCAGGCAGGCTATTTGGCAGGTAATTAGGCAGGCTATTAGGCAGTTAATTAGGCGGTCAATTAGGCAGGCAATTGGTCAGTTAATTAGGCAGTTAATTAGGCAGGCAATTAAGCATATAATTAGGCAGTTAATTAGGCAGGCAATTAAGCAGATGATTAGGCAGGCAATTAGGCAGATAATTGAGCAGGCAATTAGACAGTTAATTAGGCGGTTATTAGGCAGGCAATTAGGCAGTTAATTAGGCAGTTAATTAGGCAGGCAATTAGGCAGTTAATTAGGCGGTTAATTAGACAGGCAATTAGGCATTTAATTAGGCAGTTAATTAGACAGGCAATTGTGCATTTAATAAGGTAGTTAATAAGGCAGGCAATTAGGCAGGCAATTAGGCATTTAATTAGGCAGGCAATAAGGCAGATAATTAAGCAGGCAATCAGGCAGTTAATTAGGCAGGCAATTAGGCAGACACTTAAGCAGTTAATTAGGCAGTTAATTAGGCAGGCAATTTGGCAGTTAATTATGCAGTTAATTAGGCAGGCAATTGGGCATTTAATTAGGCAGTTAATTAGGCAGGCAATTAAGCAGATAATTAGGCAGTTAATTAGGCCAGAAATTAAGCAGATATTTAGGCAGGCAATTAGGCAGATAATTAAGCAGGCAATTAGGCAGTTAATTAGGCGGTCAATTAGGCAGGCAATTAGGCAGTTAATTAGGCAGTTAATTAGGCAGGAAATTGGGCAGTTAATTAGGCAGTTGATTAGGCAGGCAATTAAGCAGATAATTAGGCAGTTAATTAGGCAGGCAATTAACCAGATAATTAGGCAGGCAATTAGGCAGATAATTAAGCAGGCAATTAGGCAGTTAATTAAAAGGTCAATTAGGCAGGCAATTTAGCATTTAATTAGGCAGTTAATTAGGCAGGAAATTGTGCAGTTAATTAGGCAGGCCATTGGGCAGGCAATAAGGCAGTTAATTAGACAGGCAATTAGGCAGGCAATCGGGAAGGCAATTAAGCAGGCAAATAGGCAGGCAATAAGGCAGTTAATTTGACAGGCATTTAGGCAGGTAATTAGGTAGTAATTAGGCAAGCAAATAGGCAGGCAGGCAATTAGGCAGGCAGGCAATTAGGCAGACAGGCAATTAGGCAGGCAATTAAGCAGTTTATTAGGAAGGCAGTCAATTAGGCAGGCACTTAGGCAGTTAATTAGGCAGGCAATTGGGCAGTTAATTAGGCAGTTAATTAGGCAGGCAATTGGGCAGTTAATTAGGCAGTTATATAGGCAGGCAATTAAGCAGATAAATAGGCAGGCAATTAGGCAGGCAATTAGGCAGGTAATTAGGCAGATAATTAAGCAGGCAATTAGGCAGTTAATTAAGCGGTCAATTAGGCAGGCAATTGGGCAGTTAATTAGGCAGGCAATTAGGCAGGCACTTAGGCAGTTAATTAGGCAGGCAATTAGGCACATAATAAGGCAGGCAATTAGGCAGTTAATTAGGCAGGCAATTAGGCTGGCAATTAGGCAGGCAATTAAGCAGGCAATAAGGCAGGCAATAAGGCAGTTTATTAGTCAAGCAATTAGGCAGGCAATTAGGCAGGTAATATAGCAGGCAATTATGCAGTTATTAGGCAAGCAATTAGGCAAACAGGCAATTAGGCAAGCAGGCAAATATGCAGGCAATTAAGCAGTTAATTAGGCAGGCAGGCAATTTGGCAGGTAATTAGGCAGGCTATTAGGCAGTTAATTAGGCGGTCAATTAGGCAGGCAATTGGTCAGTTAATTAAGCAGTTAATTAGGCAGGCAATTGGGAAGTTAATTAGGCAGTTAATTAGGCAGGCAATTAAGCAGATAGTTAGGCAGTTAATTAGGCAGGCAATTAAGCAGATCATTTGGCAGTCAATTATGCAGATAATTAAGCAGGCAATTAGGCAGTTAATTAGGCGTCAATAAGGTAGGCATTTGGCAGTTAATTA
>NW_026963098.1:0-21309 GCF_032445375.1 Bacillus rossius redtenbacheri | reverse complement strand
GCAGACATTTGAAAGATGCGTCGCCGGTACGGAGACCGTGCGATCAGCACAAAGTTATCCAGAGTCACCAAAGCAAACGGACGCAGACGAGCCACGCCGATTGGTTTTGATCTAATAAAAGCATCCCTCCCATTTCTGGTCGGGACTCAGTTCAGCATGTATTAGCTCTAGAATTACCACAGTTATCCAAGTCATGTGGTACGATCTAAGGAACCATAACTGATTTAATGAGCCATTCGCGGTTTCACCTTATTTTGGCTTGCACTTAGACATGCATGGCTTAATCTTTGAGACAAGCATATGACTACTGGCAGGATCAACCAGGGAGCTGCTAGCAGCTTTTTTTTTCGTTCGGAGGAACCTCCCGGGTCCGCAGAGCACCGGGTCCGAATCTTATGATGTACATTTTTTTTTCCTTCTGTATCAACAAGTACGGGGGCGACTTCCCAATATCGACACCCGCTTTGCAATTGCAAAGTCTTTCCTTCCATCTCTAATTAATTTTCCTAGGGAGTAGGCGAGGCCAAACTTCCAAGGCTTTCACTGGCGAATATATCGCGCTCTTAGAAACTCGCATGGTACTTGGCGAGTGGATTTCAAATTATATGATCGGTGCCCACATTCGGGCGCGGCCCACTGCGGGAGCAGACCGTTGGCCCGTGGGCTCGCTGTGAACTAATTTGCCCACTGGTCCGAAAAGTATTCATTTCTAAACACCTTTGGCCAGGGCTGAAGACCGCGACTAACCCCTTTGAAACTTGTCTCTCAGGGAGCTGCGATCCATCAAACATTTCATTGTTAACAGAGGGGAACCATTACTTGGTTAAGACGATAGGACACGCGTTCCCCACCATTTCGCATCCAATCGAATTGCCGCACAAGAGCTCGTTACCTGAGAAAGGTATAGCATTGGCTCGCAGCTAGTGTATTGCAGTTCAGACAGATAGGCCACTTTAGATAGTTCTTAGTGTTCACAGTTATCACCAAGACTAGACCCATATGGATTTAATTCTTCAAGGAGCAGCGGTCCACCAATAAGAGAGATGAAGACATGTTTTCGGATGGCCACAACGCCCCCTCGCCACCCAAATGTGCATGTTTTAAGTGTACATTGGGAGTCGACGGAACATCGGGAGTCCGCTTGCTTTCTCCGGATCAGCTGCCACCCCCCTGATCTACCAGATAGACAAGAACATGTCTTCTCCACCAATCTCATCCACCGAAGCTCCGATCATGGCTTCTTCTACCTTTATACTGATATACCCCCACGGAGCAACATGCGGGCAAGGGAACTCTTGCTACCCTTCAGTAAAGCAGGTATCTCTTATAGATGGTGACTGCACCTTGGCCAGGATTGAAGACCGCGACTAACCCCTTTGAAACTTGTCTCTCAGGGAGCTGCGATCCATCAAACATTTCATTGTTAACAGAGGGGAACCATTACTTGGTTAAGACGATAGGACACGCGTTCCCCACCATTTCGCATCCAATCGAATTGCCGCACAAGAGCTCGTTACCTAAGAAAGGTATAGCATTGGCTCGCAGCTAGTGTATTGCAGTTCAGACAGATAGGCCACTTTAGATAGTTCTTAGTGTTCACAGTTATCACCAAGACTAGACCCATATGGAATTAATTCTTCAAGGAGCAGCGGTCCACCAATAAGAGAGATGAAGACATGTTTTCGGATGGCCACAACGCCCCCTCGCCACCCAAATGTGCATGTTTCAAGTGTACATTGGGAGTCGACGGAACATCGGGAGTCCGCTTGCTTTCTCCGGATCAGCTGCCACCCCCCTGATCTACCAGATAGACAAGAACATGTCTTCTCCGCCAATCTCATCCACCGAAGCTCCGATCATGGCTTCTTCTACCTTTATACTGATATACCCCCACGGAGCAACATGCGGGCAAGGGAACTCTTGCTACCCTTCAGTAAAGCAGGTATCTCTTATAGATGGTGACTGCACCTTGGCCAGGATTGAAGACCGCGACTAACCCCTTTGAAACTTGTCTCTCAGGGAGCTGCGATCCATCAAACATTTCATTGTTAACAGAGGGGAACCATTACTTGGTTAAGACGACCGGACACGCGTTCCCCACCATTTCGCATCCAATCGAATCGCCGCACAAGAGCTCGTTACCTGAGAAAGGTATAGCATTGGCTCGCAGCTTGTGTATTGCAGTTCAGACAGATAGGCCACTTTAGATAGTTCTTCGTGTTCACAGTTAAGACCACGGCTAGACCCATATGGAATTAATTCTTCAAGGAGCAGCGGTACACCAAGCATTTCATTGTGTACTAGAAAGCACCTCTACCATGTAACAAACATACGACCACCAAATTTCTGCTTACTTCCCCCAGCGGATAGTATTTGCTAGTATCATCCACAAAGTAAATCAATTTTTTCAATGTACCGCTTCTTGGGGGAACTGGGCATGAATCAATCAAGCATTTTGAGGTAGCATGTCCGCTTCACCGCGAGGTGCTCTGAATACCATTATACATTCTTTTTCATCATCCACTTTCAGACCACTACAAGACCCATACTGAATTAATTCCTCAAGGAGCTGCAGTCCACAAAACATTTTACTGTGTACTAGAGGGCACCTCCACCATGTAACAGAAAACATACAACCTTCTTAATTTAATTCTGCATTGTTTCCCAGACGATTTGTTAGCCATACAACAGTACCATCCACAGTAATTCACCTCTTTGAAATCCAATGCATTGTAGAGAAACTGAGGTGGTAGCATTCAAACCGTTCTGTAATGTTAATTCTGCTTCATAGAAAGGTGCTACAGGTTCCACAATAATTAATTGGATATTTTTGCAATATATATAGGGCGAGAAAACTCGGGGGGACTCCCTTTTCATTTATGTACATATTCTTTCCATATTGCAAATAATTCCAATTTTTCCCGATTGCATGTCCCCCTAATATACCCAAAATGGGCCTATCGATGGGTTCACAAAGGTACCCAAAATATGAGATTTTGACTGAAAGAGGCTGGCTAACTTCCGGGAACATGATCATAGGAAATAGGTCAAAATCCCGAATCGCAGTTGTTTACGAACAACCACGAACGGAGACTTAAAATAACCTATAAGGCTGGAATTCATGGGGCCTGTATAACAGGCATTTACACAGACTCTCGGGAGGGAGGGCTCTGTGGCCGGGAGAATTTTCTGGCTCCCCGCCCGAAACTTTTCAGAGTCCCTAATGCCTGCTTGAATGTGAATAAGCAGAGCCCGGTAGCTGATATTTTGCCGGGGTGTGGAGGCCCCGGTCGCCGCCAAATTCCTCTGGTCACAGCTTGTGTTAATACACATGTTAATTTTACATGCAAACCACCAATGACAATTTTCCTCGGCCGCGGAGGCCTCGGTCGCCGCCAGAATTTTCTGGTTCCCGCTCAATATATTGCAGAGTCCTGCAGGCCTGCTTCTGTAGGAATATGCAGAGCCCGGTAGCTGATATTTTGCCGGGGTGAGGAGGCCTCGGTCGCCGCCAAATTCCTCTCATCCCAGCTTGTGTTAATACACATGTTAATTTTACATGCAAAACCACCAATTACCATTTCCTCGGCCGCGGAGGCCTCGGTCGCCGGGAGATTTTCCTGGCTCCCCGCTCAATATACTGCACAGTCCCGCAGGCCTGTCTCCAGTGGAATACACACAGTCCGAGAGCCGAAAATTTGCCGGGGTGTGGAGGCCTCGGTCGCCAACAGATTGCCATAGGCTCTGGCTGCAATATTTACCGTGTATTTTTTCCCTCCAGAGACACCACTACACCCTATATAACCCAAAATGGGCCTTGACGCGTGTACACGCGGAGCCCGAGCGCCGAGAGTTCTCCCGGCCGCGGAGGCCTCGGTCGCCGGGAGAATTTCAACGGCCCCTGCTCGAAATTTTTCTAAGTCCAGAATGCCTGCTTCTCCCAGCCTGTGTTAATACACATGTTAATTTAACATGTAAAATCACCAAGGACCATTTCCTCGGCCGCGGAGGCCTCGGTCACCGCCAGAATTTTCTGGCTGCCCGCTCCCCATGGGTAGACGCGCTGCCCAAGCGCCGAGAGTTCTCCCGGCCGCGGAGGCCTCGGTCGCCGGGAGAATTTCTCCGGCCCCTGCTCGAAATTTTTCAAAGTCCAGAATGCCTGCTTCTCCCAGCATGTGTTAATACACATGTTAATTTAACATGTAATATTACCAATGACCTTTTCCTCGGCCGCGGAGGCCTCGGTCGCCGCCAGAATTTTCTGGCTGCCCGCTCCCCATGGGTAGACGCGGAGCCCGAGCGCCGAGAGTTCTCCCGGCCGCGGAGGCCTCGGTCGCCGGGAGAATTTCTCCGGCCCCTGCTCGAAATTTTTCAAAGTCCAGAATGCCTAGTTCTCCCAGCCTGTGTTAATACACATGTTAATTTAACATGTAAAATTACCAAGGATTATTATCCCGGCCGCAGAGGCCTCGGTCGCCGCCAGAAATTTCTGGCTCCCCGCTCAATGTATTGCAGAGTCCCGCAGGCTTGCTTCTCCAAGCCTGTGTTAATACACATGTTAATTTAACATGTAAAATTACAGAGGATTATTTCCCCGGCCGCGGAGGCCTCGGTCGCCGCCAGAATTTTCTGGCTGCCCGCTCAATGTATTGCAGAGTCCCGCAGGCTTGCTTCTCCAAGCCTGTGTTAATACACATGTTAATTTAACATGCAAAATCACCAATGACAAATTCCTCGGCCGCGGAGGCCTCGATCGCCGGGAAAATGTTCTGGCTCCCTGCTCGAATTTTTTTTCTAAGTCCCGATTCGCTATTACAGGCTGGCGCACGGAGTCCGAGGGGCGTAAATATGCCGGGTAGTGGTGCCTTCCGTCGCCGAGACATTTTACAATTGCCTGGGAGCAGTATTTAACATGTTAATTTTTTCCCCTCGTGACACCACTACCCCCTATATAACGCAAAATGGGCCTTGCCAAGGGGGCGCGCAACGCCCGAGCGCGGGCGTTTTTCCCGGCCGCCGAGACCTCCATCGCCGGGAGAATGTCTTCAGCTATTTGCTAGATTTCCCGATTCGCCCCGCACGACAAACAACCACGAACGAGGTGGTTTTCGAGAGTTCTCCCGGCCGCGGAGGCCTCGGTCGCAGGGAGAATTTCCCTGGCCCCTGCTCGAAATTTTTCTAAGTCCAGAATGCCTGCATCTCCCAGCCTGTGTTAAAACACATGTTAATTTAACATGTAAAATTACCAATGACCATTTCCTCGGCCGCAGAGGCCTCGGTCGCAGCCAGAATTTTCTGGCTCCCTGCTCAATATATTGCAGAGTCCCGCATGCTTGCTTCTCCAAGCCTGTGTTAATACACATGTTAATTTAACATGTAAAATTACCGAGGATTATTTCCCCGGCCGCGGAGGCCTCGGTCGCCGCCAGAAATTTCTGGCTCCCCGCTCAATATATTGCAGCGACCCGCAGGCTTGCTTCTCCCAGCCTGTGTTAATACACATGTTAATTTAACATGTAAAATCACCAAGGACCATTTCCTCGGCCGCGGAGGCCTCGGTCGCCGCCAGAATTTTCTGGCTGCCCGCTCCCCATGTGTAGACGCGGAGCCCGAGCGCCGAGAGTTCTCCCGGCCGCGGAGGCCTCGTAGCCGGGAGAATTTCTCGGGCCCCTGCTCGAAATTTTTCTAAGTCCAGAATGCCTGCTTCTCCCAGCCTGTGTTAATACACATGTTAATTTAACATGTAATTTTACCAATGACCTTTTCCTCGGCCGCGGAGGCCTCGGTCGCCGCCAGAATTTTCTGGCTCCCGGCTCAATATATTACAGAGTCCCGCAGGCCTGTCTCCAGTGGAATACACACAGTCCGAGAGCCGAAAATTTGCCGGGGTGTGGAGGCCTCGGTCGCCAACAGATTGCCATAGGCTCTGGCTGCAATATTTACCGTGTATTTTTTCCCTCCAGAGACACCACTACCCCCTATAAAACCCAAAATAGGCCTTGCGGTGGGTACACGCAGAGCCCGAGCGCCGAAGTTCTCCCGGCCGCGGAGGCCTCGGTCGCCGGGAGAATTTCTCCGGCCCCTGCTCGAAATTTTTCAAAGTCCAGAATGCCTGCTTCTCCCAGCCTGTGTTAATACACATGTTAATTTAACATGTTAAATTATCGAGGATTATTTCCCCGGCCGTGGAGGCCTCGGTCGCCGCCAGAATTTTCTGGCTCCCCGCTCAATATATTGCAGAGTCCCGCAGGCTTGCTTCTCCCAGCCTGTGTTAATACACATGTTAATTTAACATGTAAAATCACCGAGGACCATTTCCTCGGCCGCGGAGGCCTCGGTCGCCGCCAGAATTTTCTGGCTCACCTCTCAATGTATTGCAGAGTCCCGCAGGCTTGGTTCTCCAAGCCTGTGTTAATACACATGTTAATTTAACATGTAAAATTACCGAGGATTATTTCCCCGGCCGCGGAGGCCTCGGTCGCCGCCAGAATTTTCTGGCTCCCCGCTCAATGTATTGCAGAGTCCCGCAGGCTTGGTTCTCCAAGCCTGTGTTAATACACATGTTAATTTAACATGTAAAATTACCGAGGATTATTTCCCCGGCCACGGAGGCCTCGGTCGCCGACAGAATTGTCTGGCTCCCTGCTCGAATTTTTTCTAAGTCCCGATTCGCTATTACAGGCTGGCGCACGGAGTCAGAGGGGCGGGAATTCGCCGGGTAGTGGTGCCTTCCGTCGCCGAGACATTTTTCTATTGCCTGGAAGCTGTATTTAACATGTTAATTTTTTCCCCCTCGGGACACCACTACCCCCTATATAACCCAACATGGGCCTTGCCGCGGGTACACGCGGAGCCCGAGCGCCGAGTGTTCTCCCGGCCGCGGAGGCCTCGGTCGCCGGGAGAATTTCTCCGGCCCCTGCTCGAAATTTTTCAAAGTCCAGAATGCCTGCTTCTCCCAGCCTGTGTTAATACACATGTTAATTTAACATGTTAAATTACCGAGGATTATTTCCCCGGCCGTGGAGGCCTCGGTCGCCGCCAGAATTTTCTGGCTCCCCGCTCAATATATTGCAGAGTCCCGCAGGCTTGCTTTTCCCAGCCTGTGTTAATACACATGTTAATTTAACATGTAAAATTACCAATGACCATTTCCTCGGCCGCAGAGGCCTCGGTCGCCGCCAGAATTTTCTGGCTCCCCGCTCAATGTATTGCAGAGTCCCGCAGGCATGCTTCTCCAAGCCTGTGTTAATACACATGTTAATTTAACATGTTAAATTACCGAGGATTATTTCCCCGGCCGTGGAGGCCTCGGTCGCCGCCAGAATTTTCTGGCTCCCCGCTCAATATATTGCAGAGTCCCGCAGGCTTGCTTTTCCCAGCCTGTGTTAATACACATGTTAATTTAACATGTAAAATCACCAAGGACCATTTCCTCGGCCGCGGAGGCCTCGGTCGCCGCCAGAATTTTCTGGCTTCCCGCTCCCCATGGGTAGACGCGGAGCCCGAGCGCCGAGAGTTCTCCCGGCCGCGGAGGCCTCGGTCGCCGGGAGAATTTCTCCGGCCCCTGCTCGAAATTTTTCAAAGTCTAGAATGCCTAGTTCTCCCAGCCTGTGTTAATACACATGTTAATTTAACATGTAAAATTACCAAGGATTATTATCCCGGCCGCAGAGGCCTCGGTCGCCGCCAGAAATTTCTGGCTCCCCGCTCAATGTATTGCAGCGTCCCGCAGGCTTGCTTCTCCAAGCCTGTGTTAATACACATGTTAATTTAACATGTAAAATTACAGAGGATTATTTCCCCGGCCGCGGAGGCCTCGGTCGCCGCCAGAATTTTCTGGCTGCCCGCTCAATGTATTGCAGAGTCCCGCAGGCTTGCTTCTCCAAGCCTGTGTTAATACACATGTTAATTTAACATGCAAAATCACCAATGACAAATTCCTCGGCCGCGGAGGCCTCGATCGCCGGGAAAATGTTCTGGCTCCCTGCTCGAATTTTTTTTCTAAGTCCCGATTCGCTATTACAGGCTGGCGCACGGAGTCCGAGGGGCGTAAATATGCCGGGTAGTGGTGCCTTCCGTCGCCGAGACATTTTACAATTGCCTGGGAGCAGTATTTAACATGTTAATTTTTTCCCCTCGGGACACCACTACCCCCTATATAACCCAAAATGGGCCTTGCCAAGGGGGCGCGCAACGCCCGAGCGCGGGCGTTTTTCCCGGCCGCCGAGGCCTCCATCGCCGGGAGAATGTCTTCAGCTATTTGCTAGATTTCCCGATTCGCCCCGCACGGCAAACAACCACGAACGAGGTGGTTTTCGAGAGTTCTCCCGGCCGCGGAGGCCTCGGTCGCCGGGAGAATTTCTCGGGCCCCTGCTCGAAATTTTTCTAAGTCCAGAATGCCTGCATCTCCCAGCCTGTGTTAAAACACATGTTAATTTAACATGTAAAATTACCAATGACCATTTCCTCGGCCGCAGAGGCCTCGGTCGCAGCCAGAATTTTCTGGCTCCCTGCTCAATATATTGCAGAGTCCCGCATGCTTGCTTCTCCCAGCCTGTGTTAATACACATGGTTATTTAACATGTAAAATTACCGAGGATTATTTCCCTGGCCGCAGAGGCCGCGGTCGCCGCCAGAATTTTCTGGCTCCCCGCTCAATGTATTGCAGAGTCCCGCAGGCTTGCTTCTCCAAGCCTGTGTTAATACACATGTTAATTTAACATGTAAAATTACCGAGGATTATTTCCCCGGCCGCGGAGGCCTCGGTCGCCGCCAGAATTTTCTGGCTCCCCGCTCAATATATTGCAGCGACCCGCAGGCTTGCTTCTCCCAGCCTGTGTTAATACACATGTTAATTTAACATGTAAAATTACCGAGGATTATTTCCCCGGCCGCGGAGGCTTCGGTCGCCGCCAGAATTTTCTGGCTCCCGGCTCAATATATTACAGAGTCCCGCAGGCCTGTCTCCAGTGGAATACACACAGTCCGAGAGCCGAAAATTTGCCGGGGTGTGGAGGCCTCGGTCGCCAACAGATTGCCATAGGCTCTGGCTGCAATATTTACCGTGTATTTTTTCCCTCCAGAGACACCACTACCCCCTATATAACCCAAAATGGGCCTTGCGGCGTGTACACGCGGAGCCCGAGCGCCGAAGTTCTCCCGGCCGCGGAGGCCTCGGTCGCCGGGAGAATTTCTCCGGCCCCTGCTCGAAATTTTTCAAAGTCCAGAATGCCTGCTTCTCCCAGCCTGTGTTAATACACATGTTAATTTAACATGTAAAATTACCGAGGATTATTTCCCCGGCCGCGGAGGCCTCGGTCGCCGCCAGAATTTTCTGGCTCCCCGCTCAATGTATTGCAGAGTCCCGCAGGCTTGCTTCTCCCAGCCTGTGTTAATACACATGTTAATTTAACATGTAAAATCATTGAGGACCATTTCCTCGGCCGCGGAGGCCTCGGTCGCCGCCAGAATTTTCTGGCTCCCCGCTCAATGTATTGCAGAGTCCCGCAGGCTTGCTTCTCCCAGCCTGTGTTAATACACATGTTAATTTAACATGTAAAATCAACAAGGACCATTTCCTCGGCCGCGGAGGCCTCGGTCGCCGCCAGAATTTTCTGGCTGCCCGCTCCCCATTGGTAGACGCGGAGCCCGAGCGCCGAGAGTTCTCCCGGCCGCGGAGGCCTCGGTCGCCGGGAGAATTTCTCCGGCCCCTGCTCGAAATTTTTCAAAGTCCAGAATGCCTGCTTCTCCCAGCATGTGTTAATACACATGTTAATTTAACATGTAATATTACCAATGACCTTTTCCTCGTCCGCGGAGGCCTCGGTCGCCGCCAGAATTTTCTGGCTGCCCGCTCCCCATGGGTAGACGCGCTGCCCGAGCGCCGAGATTTCTCCCGGCCGCGGAGGCCTCTGTCGCCGGGAGAATTTCTCTGGCCCCTGCTCGAAATTTTTCAAAGTCCAGAATGCCTAGTTCTCCCAGCCTGTGTTAATACACATGTTAATTTAACATGTAAAATTACCAAGGATTATTATCCCGGCCGCAGAGGCCTCGGTCGCCGCCAGAAATTTCTGGCTCCCCGCTCAATGTATTGCAGAGACCCGCAGGCTTGCTTCTCCAAGCCTGTGTTAATACACATGTTAATTTAACATGTAAAATTACCGAGGATTATTTCCCCGGCCGCGGAGGCCTCGATCGCCGCCAGAAATTTCTGGCTCCCCGCTCAATATATTGCAGCGACCCGCAGGCTTGCTTCTCCCAGCCTGTGTTAATACACATGTTAATTTAACATGTAAAATCACCAAGGACCATTTCCTCGGCCGCGGAGGCCTCGGTCGCCGCCAGAATTTTCTGGCTGCCCGCTCCCCATGTGTAGACGCGGAGCCCGAGCGCCGAGAGTTCTCCCGGCCGCGGAGGCCTCGGTCGCCGCCAGAATTTTCTGGCTCCCCGCTCAATGTATTGCAGAGTCCCGCAGGCTTGCTTCTCCAAGCCTGTGTTAATACACATGTTAATTTAACATGCAAAATCACCAATGACAATTTCCTCGGCCGCGGAGGCCTCCATCGCCGGGAGAATTTTCTGGCTCTCTGCTCGAATTTTTTCTAAGTCCCGATTCGCTATTACAGGCTGGCGCACGGAGTCCGAGGGGCGGAAATATGCCGGGTAGTGGTGCCTTCCGTCGCCGAGACATTTTACAATTGCCTGGGAGCAGTATTTAACATGTTAATTTTTTCCCCCTCGGGACACCACTACCCCCTATATAACCCAAAATGGGCCATGCAATGGGTGCCCACAACGCCCGAGCGCGGGCATTTTTCCCGGGCGCCGAGGCCTCGATCGCCGGGAGAATGTCTCCAGCTATTTGCATGATGTCCCGATTCGCCCCACAAGGCGAACAACCACGAACGAGGTGGTTTTCGTTCGTGGTTGTTTTCGTTCGTGGTTGTTTACTGTTCGTGGTTGTTTTCATTCGTGGTTGTTGTGCGTTCGTGGTTGTTGTCGTTCGGGGTTGTTTTCCGTTCGTGGTTGTTGTCGTTCGTGGTTGTTGTCGTTCGTGGTTGTTGTCGTTCGTGGTTGTTTTCCGTTCGTGGTTGTTTTACGTTCGTGGTTGTTTTCGAGGCAATTGGTACTTTGAAAATTTCAATCGGTTAGCTAGAAAAAATTCTCCCGGCGGTGATTGCCTTGATCGCCGGGAGAATTTTCTGGCTCCCCGATAAAATTTTTTCCAAGTCCCGATTCGCTCTTACTAGCTGGCGCACGGAGTCCGAGGGGCGGGAATTCGCCGGGTAGTGGTGTGTTCCGTCGCCGAGACATTTTCCTATTGCCTGGAAGCAGTATTTAACATGTTAATTTTTTCCCCCTCGGGACACCACTACCCCCTATATAACACAAAATGGGCCTTGCCGCGGGTACACCCGGAGCCCGAGCGCCGAGAGTTCTCCCGGCCGCAGAGGCCTCGGTCGCCGGGAGATTTTCTCCGGCCCCTGCTCGAAATTTTCCAAAGTCCAGAATGCCTGCTTCTCCCAGCCTGTGTTAATACACATGTTAATTTAACATGTAAAATCACCAAGGACCATTTCCTCGGCCGCGGAGGCCTCGGTCGCCGCCAGAATTTTCTGGCTGCCCGCTCCCCAAGGGTAGACGCGGAGCCCGAGCGCCGAGAGTTCTCCCGGCCGCGGAGGCCTCGGTCGCCGGGAGAATTTCTCCGGCCCCTGCTCGAAATTTTTCAAAGTCCAGAATGCCTGCTTCTCCCAGCATGTGTTAATACACATGTTAATTTAACATGTAATATTACCAATGACCTTTTCCTCGGCCGCGGAGGCCTCGGTCGCCGCCAGAATTTTCTGGCTGCCCGCTCCCCATGGGTAGACGCGGAGCCCGAGCGCCGAGAGTTCTCCCGGCCGCGGAGGCCTCGGTCGCCGGGAGAATTTCTCCGGCCCCTGCTCGAAATTTTTCAAAGTCCAGAATGCCTAGTTCTCCCAGCCTGTGTTAATACACATGTTAATTTAACATGTAAAATTACCAAGGATTATTATCCCGGCCGCAGAGGCCTCGGTCGCCGCCAGAAATTTCTGGCTCCCCGCTCAATGTATTGCAGAGTCCCGCAGGCTTGCTTCTCCAAGCCTGTGTTAATACACATGTTAATTTAACATGTAAAATTACAGAGGATTATTTCCCCGGCCGCGGAGGCCACGGTCGCCGCCAGAATTTTCTGGCTGCCCGCTCAATGTATTGCAGAGTCCCGCAGGCTTGCTTCTCCAAGCCTGTGTTAATACACATGTTAATTTAACATGCAAAATCACCAATGACAAATTCCTCGGCCGCGGAGGCCTCGATCGCCGGGAAAATGTTCTGGCTCCCTGCTCGAATTTTTTTTCTAAGTCCCGATTCGCTATTACAGGCTGGCGCACGGAGTCCGAGGGGCGTAAATATGCCGGGTAGTGGTGCCTTCCGTCGCCGAGACATTTTACAATTGCCTGGGAGCAGTATTTAACATGTTAATTTTTTCCCCTCGGGACACCACTACCCCCTATATAACCCAAAATGGGCCTTGCCAAGGGGGCGCGCAACGCCCGAGCGCGGGCGTTTTTCCCGGCCGCCGAGGCCTCCATCGCCGGGAGAATGTCTTCAGCTATTTGCTAGATTTCCCGATTCGCCCCGCACGGCAAACAACCACGAACGAGGTGGTTTTCGAGAGTTCTCCCGGCCGCAGAGGCCTCGGTCGCCGGGAGAATTTCTCGGGCCCCTGCTCGAAATTTTTCTAAGTCCAGAATGCCTGCATCTCCCAGCCTGTGTTAAAACACATGTTAATTTAACATGTAAAATTACCAATGACCATTTCCTCGGCCGCAGAGGCCTCGGTCGCAGCCAGAATTTTCTGGCTCCCTGCTCAATATATTGCAGAGTCCCGCATGCTTGCTTCTCCCAGCCTGTGTTAATACACATGGTTATTTAACATGTAAAATTACCGAGGATTATTTCCCTGGCCGCAGAGGCCGCGGTCGCCGCCAGAATTTTCTGGCTCCCCGCTCAATGTATTGCAGAGTCCCGCAGGCTTGCTTCTCCAAGCCTGTGTTAATACACATGTTAATTTAACATGTAAAATTACCGAGGATTATTTCCCCGGCCGCGGAGGCCTCGGTCGCCGCCAGAATTTTCTGGCTCCCCGCTCAATATATTGCAGCGACCCGCAGGCTTGCTTCTCCCAGCCTGTGTTAATACACATGTTAATTTAACATGTAAAATTACCGAGGATTATTTCCCCGGCCGCGGAGGCCTCGGTCGCCGCCAGAATTTTCTGGCTCCCGGCTCAATATATTACAGAGTCCCGCAGGCCTGTCTCCAGTGGAATACACACAGTCCGAGAGCCGAAAATTTGCCGGCGTGTGGAGGCCTCGGTCGCCAACAGATTGCCATAGGCTCTGGCTGCAATATTTACCGTGTATTTTTTCCCTCCAGAGACACCACTACCCCCTATATAACCCAAAATGGGCCTTGCGGCGGGTACACGCGGAGCCCGAGCGCCGAAGTTCTCCCACGGCCGCGGAGGCCTCGGTCGCCGGGAGAATTTCTCCGGCCCCTGCTCGAAATTTTTCAAAGTCCAGAATGCCTGCTTCTCCCAGCCTGTGTTAATACACATGTTAATTTAACATGTAAAATTACCGAGGATTATTTCCCCGGCCGCGGAGGCCTCGGTCGCCGCCAGAATTTTCTGGCTCCCCGCTCAATGTATTGCAGAGTCCCGCAGGCTTGCTTCTCCCAGCCTGTGTTAATACACATGATAATTTAACATGTAAAATCATTGAGGACCATTTCCTCGGCCGCGGAGGCCTCGGTCGCCGCCAGAATTTTCTGGCTCCCCGCTCAATGTATTGCAGAGTCCCGCAGGCTTGCTTCTCCCAGCCTGTGTTAATACACATGTTAATTTAACATGTAAAATCAACAAGGACCATTTCCTCGGCCGCGGAGGCCTCGGTCGCCGCCAGAATTTTCTGGCTGCCCGCTCCCCATTGGTAGACGCGGAGCCCGAGCGCCGAGAGTTCTCCCGGCCGCGGAGGCCTCGGTCGCCGGGAGAATTTCTCCGGCCCCTGCTCGAAATTTTTCAAAGTCCAGAATGCCTGCTTCTCCCAGCATGTGTTAATACACATGTTAATTTAACATGTAATATTACCAATGACCTTTTCCTCGGCCGCGGAGGCCTCGGTCGCCGCCAGAATTTTCTGGCTGCCCGCTCCCCATGGGTAGACGCGCTGCCCGAGCGCCGAGAGTTCTCCCGGCCGCGGAGGCCTCGGTCGCCGGGAGAATTTCTCCGGCCCCTGCTCGAAATTTTTCAAAGTCCAGAATGCCTAGTTCTCCCAGCCTGTGTTAATACACATGTTAATTTAACATGTAAAATTACCAAGGATTATTATCCCGGCCGCAGAGGCCTCGGTCGCCGCCAGAAATTTCTGGCTCCCCGCTCAATGTATTGCAGAGTCCCGCAGGCTTGCTTCTCCAAGCCTGTGTTAATACACATGTTAATTTAACATGTAAAATTACCGAGGATTATTTCCCCGGCCGCGGAGGCCTCGGTCGCCGCCAGAAATTTCTGGCTCCCCGCTCAATATATTGCAGCGACCCGCAGGCTTGCTTCTCCCAGCCTGTGTTAATACACATGTTAATTTAACATGTAAAATCACCAAGGACCATTTCCTCGGCCGCGGAGGCCTCGGTCGCCGCCAGAATTTTCTGGCTGCCCGCTCCCCATGTGTAGACGCGGAGCCCGAGCGCCGAGAGTTCTCCCGGCCGCGGAGGCCTCGGTCGCCGCCAGAATTTTCTGGCTCCCCGCTCAATGTATTGCAGAGTCCCGCAGGCTTGCTTCTCCAAGCCTGTGTTAATACACATGTTAATTTAACATGCAAAATCACCAATGACAATTTCCTCGGCCGCGGAGGCCTCCATCGCCGGGAGAATTTTCTGGCTCTCTGCTCGAATTTTTTCTAAGTCCCGATTCGCTATTACAGGCTGGCGCACGGAGTCCGAGGGGCGGAAATATGCCGGGTAGTGGTGCCTTCCGTCGCCGAGACATTTTACAATTGCCTGGGAGCAGTATTTAACATGTTAATTTTTTCCCCCTCGGGACACCACTACCCCCTATATAACCCAAAATGGGCCATGCAATGGGTGCCCACAACGCCCGAGCGCGGGCATTTTTCCCGGGCGCCGAGGCCTCGATCGCCGGGAGAATGTCTCCAGCTATTTGCATGATGTCCCGATTCGCCCCACAAGGCGAACAACCACGAACGAGGTGGTTTTCGTTCGTGGTTGTTTTCGTTCGTGGTTGTTTACCGTTCGTGGTTGTTTTCATTCGTGGTTGTTGTGCGTTCGTGGTTGTTGTCGTTCGGGGTTGTTTTCCGTTCGTGGTTGTTGTCGTTCGTGGTTGTTGTCGTTCGTGGTTGTTGTCGTTCGTGGTTGTTTTCCGTTCGTGGTTGTTTTACGTTCGTGGTTGTTTTCGAGGCAATTGGTACTTTGAAAATTTCAATCGGTTAGCTAGAAAAAATTCTCCCGGCGGTGATTGCCTTGATCGCCGGGAGAATTTTCTGGCTCCCCGATAAAATTTTTTCCAAGTCCCGATTCGCTCTTACAAGCTGGCGCACGGAGTCCGAGGGGCGGGAATTCGCCGGGTAGTGGTGCGTTCCGTCGCCGAGACATTTTCCTATTGCCTGGAAGCAGTATTTAACATGTTAATTTTTTCCCCCTCGGGACACCACTACCCCCTATATAACACAAAATGGGCCTTGCCGCGGGTACACCCGGAGCCCGAGCGCCGAGAGTTCTCCCGGCCGCAGAGGCCTCGGTCGCCGGGAGAATTTCTCCGGCCCCTGCTCGAAATTTTCCAAAGTCCAGAATGCCTGCTTCTCCCAGCCTGTGTTAATACACATGTTAATTTAACATGTAAAATTACCAAGGACCATTTCCTCGGCCGCGGAGGCCTCGGTCGCCGCCAGAATTTTCTGGCTGCCCGCTCCCCATGGGTAGACGCGGAGCCCGAGCGCCGAGAGTTCTCCCGGCCGCGGAGGCCTCGGTCGCCGGGAGAATTTCTCCGGCCCCTGCTCGAAATTTTTCAAAGTCCAGAATGCCTGCTTCTCCCAGCATGTGTTAATACACATGTTAATTTAACATGTAATATTACCAATGACCTTTTCCTCGGCCGCGGAGGCCTCGGTCGCCGCCAGAATTTTCTGGCTGCCCGCTCCCCATGGGTAGACGCGGAGCCCGAGCGCCGAGAGTTCTCCCGGCCGCGGAGGCCTCGGTCGCCGGGAGAATTTCTCCGGCCCCTGCTCGAAATTTTTCAAAGTCCAGAATGCCTAGTTCTCCCAGCCTGTGTTAATACACATGTTAATTTAACATGTAAAATTAACAAGGATTATTATCCCGGCCGCAGAGGCCTCGGTCGCCGCCAGAAATTTCTGGCTCCCCGCTCAATGTATTGCAGAGTCCCGCAGGCTTGCTTCTCCAAGCCTGTGTTAATACACATGTTAATTTAACATGTAAAATTACAGAGGATTATTTCCCCGGCCGCGGAGGCCTCGGTCGCCGCCAGAATTTTCTGGCTGCCCGCTCAATGTATTGCAGAGTCCCGCAGGCTTGCTTCTCCAAGCCTGTGTTAATACACATGTTAATGTAACATGCAAAATCACCAATGACAAATTCCTCGGCCGCGGAGGCCTCGATCGCCGGGAAAATGTTCTGGCTCCCTGCTCGAATTTTTTTTCTAAGTCCCGATTCGCTATTACAGGCTGGCGCACGGAGTCCGAGGGGCGTAAATATGCCGGGTAGTGGTGCCTTCCGTCGCCGAGACATTTTACAATTGCCTGGGAGCAGTATTTAACATGTTAATTTTTTCCCCTCGGGACACCACTACCCCCTATATAACCCAAAATGGGCCTTGCCAAGGGGGCGCGCAACGCCCGAGCGCGGGCGTTTTTCCCGGCCGCCGAGGCCTCCATCGCCGGGAGAATGTCTTCAGCTATTTGCTAGATTTCCCGATTCGCCCCGCACGGCAAACAACCACGAACGAGGTGGTTTTCGAGAGTTCTTCCGGCCGCGGAGGCCTCGGCCGCCGGGAGAATTTCTCCGGCCCCTGTTCGAAATTTTTCTAAGACCAGAATGCCTGCATCTCCCAGCCTGTGTTAATACACATGTTAATTTAACATGTAAAATCACCAAGGACCATTTCCTCGGCCGCGGAGGCCTCGGTCGCCGCCAGAATTTTCTGGCTGCCCGCTCCCCATGGGTAGACGCGGAGCCCGAGCGCCGAGAGTTCTCCCGGCCGCGGAGGCCTCGGTCGCCGGGAGAATTTCTGCGGCCCTGCTCGAAATTTTTCAAAGTCCAGAATGCCTGCTTCTCCCAGCATGTGTTAATACACATGTTAATTTAACATGTAATATTACCAATGACCTTTTCCTCGGCCGCGGAGGCCTCGGTCGCCGCCAGAATTTTCTGGCTGCCCGCTCCCCATGGGTAGACGCGGAGCCCGAGCGCCGAGAGTTCTCCCGGCCGCGGAGGCCTCGGTCGCCGGGAGAATTTCTCCGGCCCCTGCTCGAAATTTTTCAAAGTCCAGAATGCCTGCTTCTCCCAGCATGTGTTAATACACATGTTAATTTAACATGTAAAATTACCAAGGATTATTATCCCGGCCGCGGAGGCCTCGGTCGCCGCCAGAATTTTCTGGCTCCCCGCTCAATATATTGCAGAGTCCCGCAGGCTTGCTTCTCCCAGCCAGTGTTAATACACATGTTAATTTAACATGTAAAATCACCGATGACCATTTCCTCGGCCGCGGAGGTCTCGGTCACCGCCAGAATTTTCTGGCTCCCTGCTCGAATTTTTTCTAAGTCCCGATTCGCTATTATAGGCTGGCGCACGGATTCCGAGGGGCGGGAATTCGCCGGGTAGTGGTGCCTTCCGTCGCCGAGACATTTCTCTATTGCCTGGAAGCTGTATTTAACATGTTAATTTTTACCCCTCGGGACACCACTACCCCCTATATAACCCAAAATGGACCTTGCCGCGGGTACACGCGGAGCCCGAGCGCCGAGAGTTCTCCCGGCCGCGGAGGCCTCGGTCGCCGCCAGAATTTTCTGGCTCCCCGCTCAATGTATTGCAGAGTCCCGCAGGCTTGCTTCTCCAAGCCTGTGTTAATACACATGTTAATTTAACATGCAAAATCACCAATGACAATTTCCTCGGCCGCGGAGGCCTCCATCGCCGGGAGAATTTTCTGGCTCTCTGCTCGAATTTTTTCTAAGTCCCGATTCGCTATTACAGGCTGGCGCACGGAGTCCGAGGGGCGGAAATATGCCGGGTAGTGGTGCCTTCCGTCGCCGAGACATTTCTCTATTGCCTGGAAGCTGTATTTAACATGTTAATTTTTTCCCCTCGGGACACCACTACCCCCCTATATAACCCAAAATGGGCCTTGCCATGGGTGCGCGCAACGCCCAAACGCGCGCGTTTTTCCCGGCCGCCGAGGCCTCGATCGCCGGGAGAATGTCTCCAGCTATTTGCTTGATTTCCCGATTCGCCCCGCACGGCAAACAACCACGAACGAAAACAACCACGAATAGAGCAAAATTGCTATTTCTCAAGAACTTCTGTGTGGACGTGGCTGCTGCTTCTGCCACAGCTTCTCGGAAGGAAAATACGTCATTACTGATCCAAGCTAATATATTTTTACTGAATATATTAAAAAAAAAAAAAAGTTAAAAAAAAAAAAACACTGTTTCTATGGAAAACAAAATTTCAAAATAGAAAATAAATTTGAATTAAAAATATTTTAAGATTAATTAATAAATATAAATTAATATTAGTATATATAAAAAAATTATTTTATTTAACATAATTTAAATGGGGTGCTTCTTAAGATATTATCCACATGATAATCCTCATACTCACATATGGCAATAAAATATTTATAATAATATACACCATTCATCCCACACTTTTTTTTATTGATAAAATAATTTTTTTATATAAAATATTTAAAATTAAAATTTTTTTAAAAAAAATTTACACTATTGTGGACTTGAACTGACTTACCTCAGAGAACTAATATTTAAAATTAATTAAAAAAAACCAATGACCTAACCTGACCTAACCAAACCCAACCTAACTTAACCTAACCTTACCTAACCTAACCTAACCTAACCTAACCTTGCCTGAGAGTAAAAAAAATTTAAAAATTATTAAATACAATGACCTGACCTAACCTAACCTAACCTAACCTAACCTAACCTAACCTAACCTAACCTAATATTGCCTGAGAGGGGAATTTTTTTTAAATAATTAAATACAATGACCTAACCTAACCTAACCTAACCTAACCTAATATTGCCTGAGAGGGGAATTTTTTTTAAATAATTAAATACAATGACCTAACCTAACCTACCTAACCTAACCTAATATTGCCTGAGAGGGGAAATTTTTTTAAATAATTAAATACAATGACCTTACCTAACCTAAACTTACCTAATCTAACCTAACCTAATATTGCCTGAGAGGGGAATTTTTTTTAAATAATCAAATACAATGACCTAACCTAACCTAACTTAACCTAACCTTGCCTAAAAGTAAAAAAAAAATTAAAAATTATTAAATACAATGACCTGACCTAACCTAACCTAACCTAACCTAACCTAACCTAACCTAACCTAACCTAACCTAACCTAACCTAACCTAACCTAACCTAACCTAACCTAACCTAACCTAACCTTACCTAACCTAACCTAACCTAACCTAACCTTGCCTGAGAGTAAAAAAAATTTAAAAATTATTAAATACAATGACCTGACCTAACCTAACCTAACCTAACCTAACCTAACCTAACCTAACCTAACCTAACCTAATCTAACCTAACCTAACCTAACCTAACCTAACCTAACCTAACCTAACCTAACCTAACCTAACCTAACCTAACCTAACCTAACCTAACCTAACCTAACCTAACCTAACCTAACCTTACCTAACCTAACCTAACCTAACCTAACCTTGCCTGAGAGTAAAAAAAATTTAAAAATTATTAAATACAATGACTTGACCTAACCTAACCTAACCTAACCTAACCTAACCTAACCTAACCTAACCTAACCTAATATTGCCTGAGAGGGGAAATTTTTTTAAATAATTAAATACAATGACCTTACCTAACCTAAACTAACCTAACCTAACCTAATATTGCCTGAGAGGGGAATTTTTTTTAAATAATCAAATACAATGACCTAACCTAACCTAACTTAACCTAACCTTGCCTAAAAGTAAAAAAAAATTTAAAAATTATTAAATACAATGACCTGACCTAACCTAACCTAACCTAACCTAACCTAACCTAACCTAACCTAACCTAATATTGCCTGAGAGGGGAAATTTTTTTAAATAATTAAATACAATGACCTTACCTAACCTAACCTAACCTAACCTAACCTAACCTAACATAACCTAACCTAACCTAACCTAACCTAACCTAACCTAACCTAACCTAACCTAACCTAACCTAACCTAACCTAACCTAACCTAACCTAACCTAACCTAACCTAACCTAACCTAACCTAACCTAACCTAACCTAACCTAACCTAACCTAACCTAACCTAAACTAACCTAACCTAACCTAACCTAACCTAACCTAACCTAACCTAACCTAACTTAACCTAACCTAACCTAACCTAACCTAACCTAACCTAACCTAACCTAACCTAACCTAACCTAACCTAACCTAACCTAACCTAACCTAACCTAACCTAACCTAACCTAACCTAACCTAACCTAACCTAACCTAACCTAACCTAACCTAACCTAACCTAACCTAATATTGCCTGAGAGGGGAATTTTTTTTAAATAATCAAATACAATGACCTAACCTTACCTAACTTAACCTAACCTTGCCTAAAAGTAAAAAAAATTTAAAAATTATTAAATACAATGACCTGACCTAACCTAACCTAACCTAACCTAACCTAACCTAACCTAACCTAACCTAATATTGCCTGAGAGGGGAAATTTTTTTAAATAATTAAATACAATGACCTTACCTAACCTAACCTAACCTAACCTAACCTAACCTAACATAACCTAACCTAACCTAACCTAACCTAACCTAACCTAACCTAACCTAACCTAACCTAACCTAACCTAACCTAACCTAACCTAACCTAACCTAACCTAACCTAACCTAACCTAACCTAACCTAACCTAACCTAACCTAACCTAACCTAACCTAAACCTAACCTAACCTTACCTAACCTAACCTAACCTAACCTAACCTTGCCTGAGAG
>NW_026963097.1:0-21328 GCF_032445375.1 Bacillus rossius redtenbacheri | reverse complement strand
CTGCATCGCAGGACCAGAATATTAAACTGATTTTTGGAACAGGGCGGAGTGCTAGGGGCTTGCCCCACCTCCGCCGCGGGTTGGCCCGGTATTGCAGTACCACCGGGATCGGCCCACCACAAAATGTAATAAACTTTAAGTTTGTTTTAAATGTAATAAACATTGTTACCAACTTGTAAGAATGGATGATAGTGAAAAATTGATTGTTGTAATGTAATGTGCCCAAGTGCAGAGACAATACAGAAAAGTCGTGTGTACATTCAACAAATGAAGAGGAAGAGAAAGCTGATCCAGTAGGTGCTGCCAGGGGCGGCCGAACAGGAACTACAAGGATGCCCAAGGGACGAACTTGGAATGCGAGAACATGTAGGAACTTAGCAATTTTGTGTGCAGAATAATAGGAATTAATTATTTTATTTTATCATACAATGTAGTGCTTGTTGTGAATGTTTAATAAATTTAGCTGTGTGAGAAAAAATTCAATATAATTAACAATTAGGCAGTGTTAAATGATAATAATGATGATGTATTGAAAATGTATTTTGTCATGTCGATGCGTGAGTTTATGTAAGTGTGTGGTTAAGGCTTGTTGTGAAACCTTTTATTACTATTATTGTTATTCATTACTCATGTTAATATTTGTATGAATTGTATTGACTTTTTTTTATCTGTTGAACTACATGTGTTTGGTTAATGGAGTTTTACAATGTGCAATATTAATTTTGATGTGTATTTTAAGGGATGTTTCTCGGCCTTTCGGCTAAGATCAGAGTGTAGTATCGCTTCTCGGCCTTTTGGCTAAGATCGAAGTGTAGTATCTGCGATTCTTCTACACTTTGTCTTGGCAGCATTTTTTGTGACGGATTGCCCCCGGACCTGGTCCGGGGAGTGCGATTGACCCTGCTGGCCACTGCCTAGTGCATGCCAGCATGGGGGCACATTGCTTAGGCAACGTTAAATATCTGTTTAGATAAAATTATATTGACAATTAAAATGTAATGTATAAAGTCAACTCTCCCATGAGAATCATTCTTGCCTTATTGAAACTGCAGTTAATCTAAGGGACCAGCTTGTGCTGCAGCAAGTGGAAAGTACGGTAATTGTAAGAGCGTTGTTATGGATATACCAAGTTTTTTGTTTATTGCTGGTGAATAGTGATTCATTTGGATTGTAATACCTCGTGTCACTGTATTGAAGATATTATCAATGTACAGACCATGCTTGTGCATGTGTGGTGTAGAGTATGACGGCTCGTCGAAAGTGTACAGTCGTTTATGGAAGTCAGTAGACCTTGTTATAGCATTTGATTTAGTAATAGGGAGCCCATATAGCTCCTGGTTCATTAGGATTGTTATCGCTTCTCGGCCTTTTGGCTAAGATCAAAGTGTAGTATCTGTTCTTATCAGCTTAATATCTGATACGTCCTGCATCGCAGGACCAGAATATTAAACTGATTTTTGGAACAGGGCGGAGTGCTAGGGGCTTGCCCCACCTCCGCCGCGGGTTGGCCCGGTATTGCAGTACCACCGGGATCGGCCCACCACAAAATGTAATAAACTTTAAGTTTGTTTTAAATGTAATAAACATTGTTACCAACTTGTAAGAATGGATGATAGTGAAAAATTGATTGTTGTAATGTAATGTGCCCAAGTGCAGAGACAATACAGAAAAGTCGTGTGTACATTCAACAAATGAAGAGGAAGAGAAAGCTGATCCAGTAGGTGCTGCCAGGGGCGGCCGAACAGGAACTACAAGGATGCCCAAGGGACGAACTTGGAATGCGAGAACATGTAGGAACTTAGCAATTTTGTGTGCAGAATAATAGGAATTAATTATTTTATTTTATCATACAATGTAGTGCTTGTTGTGAATGTTTAATAAATTTAGCTGTGTGAGAAAAAATTCAATATAATTAACAATTAGGCAGTGTTAAATGATAATAATGATGATGTATTGAAAATGTATTTTGTCATGTCGATGCGTGAGTTTATGTAAGTGTGTGGTTAAGGCTTGTTGTGAAACCTTTTATTACTATTATTGTTATTCATTACTCATGTTAATATTTGTATGAATTGTATTGACTTTTTTTTATCTGTTGAACTACATGTGTTTGGTTAATGGAGTTTTACAATGTGCAATATTAATTTTGATGTGTATTTTAAGGGATGTTTCTCGGCCTTTCGGCTAAGATCAGAGTGTAGTATCGCTTCTCGGCCTTTTGGCTAAGATCGAAGTGTAGTATCTGCGATTCTTCTACACTTTGTCTTGGCAGCATTTTTTGTGACGGATTGCCCCCGGACCTGGTCCGGGGAGTGCGATTGACCCTGCTGGCCACTGCCTAGTGCATGCCAGCATGGGGGCACATTGCTTAGGCAACGTTAAATATCTGTTTAGATAAAATTATATTGACAATTAAAATGTAATGTATAAAGTCAACTCTCCCATGAGAATCATTCTTGCCTTATTGAAACTGCAGTTAATCTAAGGGACCAGCTTGTGCTGCAGCAAGTGGAAAGTACGGTAATTGTAAGAGCGTTGTTATGGATATACCAAGTTTTTTGTTTATTGCTGGTGAATAGTGATTCATTTGGATTGTAATACCTCGTGTCACTGTATTGAAGATATTATCAATGTACAGACCATGCTTGTGCATGTGTGGTGTAGAGTATGACGGCTCGTCGAAAGTGTACAGTCGTTTATGGAAGTCAGTAGACCTTGTTATAGCATTTGATTTAGTAATAGGGAGCCCATATAGCTCCTGGTTCATTAGGATTGTTATCGCTTCTCGGCCTTTTGGCTAAGATCAAAGTGTAGTATCTGTTCTTATCAGCTTAATATCTGATACGTCCTGCATCGCAGGACCAGAATATTAAACTGATTTTTGGAACAGGGCGGAGTGCTAGGGGCTTGCCCCACCTCCGCCGCGGGTTGGCCCGGTATTGCAGTACCACCGGGATCGGCCCACCACAAAATGTAATAAACTTTAAGTTTGTTTTAAATGTAATAAACATTGTTACCAACTTGTAAGAATGGATGATAGTGAAAAATTGATTGTTGTAATGTAATGTGCCCAAGTGCAGAGACAATACAGAAAAGTCGTGTGTACATTCAACAAATGAAGAGGAAGAGAAAGCTGATCCAGTAGGTGCTGCCAGGGGCGGCCGAACAGGAACTACAAGGATGCCCAAGGGACGAACTTGGAATGCGAGAACATGTAGGAACTTAGCAATTTTGTGTGCAGAATAATAGGAATTAATTATTTTATTTTATCATACAATGTAGTGCTTGTTGTGAATGTTTAATAAATTTAGCTGTGTGAGAAAAAATTCAATATAATTAACAATTAGGCAGTGTTAAATGATAATAATGATGATGTATTGAAAATGTATTTTGTCATGTCGATGCGTGAGTTTATGTAAGTGTGTGGTTAAGGCTTGTTGTGAAACCTTTTATTACTATTATTGTTATTCATTACTCATGTTAATATTTGTATGAATTGTATTGACTTTTTTTTATCTGTTGAACTACATGTGTTTGGTTAATGGAGTTTTACAATGTGCAATATTAATTTTGATGTGTATTTTAAGGGATGTTTCTCGGCCTTTCGGCTAAGATCAGAGTGTAGTATCGCTTCTCGGCCTTTTGGCTAAGATCGAAGTGTAGTATCTGCGATTCTTCTACACTTTGTCTTGGCAGCATTTTTTGTGACGGATTGCCCCCGGACCTGGTCCGGGGAGTGCGATTGACCCTGCTGGCCACTGCCTAGTGCATGCCAGCATGGGGGCACATTGCTTAGGCAACGTTAAATATCTGTTTAGATAAAATTATATTGACAATTAAAATGTAATGTATAAAGTCAACTCTCCCATGAGAATCATTCTTGCCTTATTGAAACTGCAGTTAATCTAAGGGACCAGCTTGTGCTGCAGCAAGTGGAAAGTACGGTAATTGTAAGAGCGTTGTTATGGATATACCAAGTTTTTTGTTTATTGCTGGTGAATAGTGATTCATTTGGATTGTAATACCTCGTGTCACTGTATTGAAGATATTATCAATGTACAGACCATGCTTGTGCATGTGTGGTGTAGAGTATGACGGCTCGTCGAAAGTGTACAGTCGTTTATGGAAGTCAGTAGACCTTGTTATAGCATTTGATTTAGTAATAGGGAGCCCATATAGCTCCTGGTTCATTAGGATTGTTATCGCTTCTCGGCCTTTTGGCTAAGATCAAAGTGTAGTATCTGTTCTTATCAGCTTAATATCTGATACGTCCTGCATCGCAGGACCAGAATATTAAACTGATTTTTGGAACAGGGCGGAGTGCTAGGGGCTTGCCCCACCTCCGCCGCGGGTTGGCCCGGTATTGCAGTACCACCGGGATCGGCCCACCACAAAATGTAATAAACTTTAAGTTTGTTTTAAATGTAATAAACATTGTTACCAACTTGTAAGAATGGATGATAGTGAAAAATTGATTGTTGTAATGTAATGTGCCCAAGTGCAGAGACAATACAGAAAAGTCGTGTGTACATTCAACAAATGAAGAGGAAGAGAAAGCTGATCCAGTAGGTGCTGCCAGGGGCGGCCGAACAGGAACTACAAGGATGCCCAAGGGACGAACTTGGAATGCGAGAACATGTAGGAACTTAGCAATTTTGTGTGCAGAATAATAGGAATTAATTATTTTATTTTATCATACAATGTAGTGCTTGTTGTGAATGTTTAATAAATTTAGCTGTGTGAGAAAAAATTCAATATAATTAACAATTAGGCAGTGTTAAATGATAATAATGATGATGTATTGAAAATGTATTTTGTCATGTCGATGCGTGAGTTTATGTAAGTGTGTGGTTAAGGCTTGTTGTGAAACCTTTTATTACTATTATTGTTATTCATTACTCATGTTAATATTTGTATGAATTGTATTGACTTTTTTTTATCTGTTGAACTACATGTGTTTGGTTAATGGAGTTTTACAATGTGCAATATTAATTTTGATGTGTATTTTAAGGGATGTTTCTCGGCCTTTCGGCTAAGATCAGAGTGTAGTATCGCTTCTCGGCCTTTTGGCTAAGATCGAAGTGTAGTATCTGCGATTCTTCTACACTTTGTCTTGGCAGCATTTTTTGTGACGGATTGCCCCCGGACCTGGTCCGGGGAGTGCGATTGACCCTGCTGGCCACTGCCTAGTGCATGCCAGCATGGGGGCACATTGCTTAGGCAACGTTAAATATCTGTTTAGATAAAATTATATTGACAATTAAAATGTAATGTATAAAGTCAACTCTCCCATGAGAATCATTCTTGCCTTATTGAAACTGCAGTTAATCTAAGGGACCAGCTTGTGCTGCAGCAAGTGGAAAGTACAGGTAATTGTAAGAGCGTTGTTATGGATATACCAAGTTTTTTGTTTATTGCTGGTGAATAGTGATTCATTTGGATTGTAATACCTCGTGTCACTGTATTGAAGATATTATCAATGTACAGACCATGCTTGTGCATGTGTGGTGTAGAGTATGACGGCTCGTCGAAAGTGTACAGTCGTTTATGGAAGTCAGTAGACCTTGTTATAGCATTTGATTTAGTAATAGGGAGCCCATATAGCTCCTGGTTCATTAGGATTGTTATCGCTTCTCGGCCTTTTGGCTAAGATCAAAGTGTAGTATCTGTTCTTATCAGCTTAATATCTGATACGTCCTGCATCGCAGGACCAGAATATTAAACTGATTTTTGGAACAGGGCGGAGTGCTAGGGGCTTGCCCCACCTCCGCCGCGGGTTGGCCCGGTATTGCAGTACCACCGGGATCGGCCCACCACAAAATGTAATAAACTTTAAGTTTGTTTTAAATGTAATAAACATTGTTACCAACTTGTAAGAATGGATGATAGTGAAAAATTGATTGTTGTAATGTAATGTGCCCAAGTGCAGAGACAATACAGAAAAGTCGTGTGTACATTCAACAAATGAAGAGGAAGAGAAAGCTGATCCAGTAGGTGCTGCCAGGGGCGGCCGAACAGGAACTACAAGGATGCCCAAGGGACGAACTTGGAATGCGAGAACATGTAGGAACTTAGCAATTTTGTGTGCAGAATAATAGGAATTAATTATTTTATTTTATCATACAATGTAGTGCTTGTTGTGAATGTTTAATAAATTTAGCTGTGTGAGAAAAAATTCAATATAATTAACAATTAGGCAGTGTTAAATGATAATAATGATGATGTATTGAAAATGTATTTTGTCATGTCGATGCGTGAGTTTATGTAAGTGTGTGGTTAAGGCTTGTTGTGAAACCTTTTATTACTATTATTGTTATTCATTACTCATGTTAATATTTGTATGAATTGTATTGACTTTTTTTTATCTGTTGAACTACATGTGTTTGGTTAATGGAGTTTTACAATGTGCAATATTAATTTTGATGTGTATTTTAAGGGATGTTTCTCGGCCTTTCGGCTAAGATCAGAGTGTAGTATCGCTTCTCGGCCTTTTGGCTAAGATCGAAGTGTAGTATCTGCGATTCTTCTACACTTTGTCTTGGCAGCATTTTTTGTGACGGATTGCCCCCGGACCTGGTCCGGGGAGTGCGATTGACCCTGCTGGCCACTGCCTAGTGCATGCCAGCATGGGGGCACATTGCTTAGGCAACGTTAAATATCTGTTTAGATAAAATTATATTGACAATTAAAATGTAATGTATAAAGTCAACTCTCCCATGAGAATCATTCTTGCCTTATTGAAACTGCAGTTAATCTAAGGGACCAGCTTGTGCTGCAGCAAGTGGAAAGTACGGTAATTGTAAGAGCGTTGTTATGGATATACCAAGTTTTTTGTTTATTGCTGGTGAATAGTGATTCATTTGGATTGTAATACCTCGTGTCACTGTATTGAAGATATTATCAATGTACAGACCATGCTTGTGCATGTGTGGTGTAGAGTATGACGGCTCGTCGAAAGTGTACAGTCGTTTATGGAAGTCAGTAGACCTTGTTATAGCATTTGATTTAGTAATAGGGAGCCCATATAGCTCCTGGTTCATTAGGATTGTTATCGCTTCTCGGCCTTTTGGCTAAGATCAAAGTGTAGTATCTGTTCTTATCAGCTTAATATCTGATACGTCCTGCATCGCAGGACCAGAATATTAAACTGATTTTTGGAACAGGGCGGAGTGCTAGGGGCTTGCCCCACCTCCGCCGCGGGTTGGCCCGGTATTGCAGTACCACCGGGATCGGCCCACCACAAAATGTAATAAACTTTAAGTTTGTTTTAAATGTAATAAACATTGTTACCAACTTGTAAGAATGGATGATAGTGAAAAATTGATTGTTGTAATGTAATGTGCCCAAGTGCAGAGACAATACAGAAAAGTCGTGTGTACATTCAACAAATGAAGAGGAAGAGAAAGCTGATCCAGTAGGTGCTGCCAGGGGCGGCCGAACAGGAACTACAAGGATGCCCAAGGGACGAACTTGGAATGCGAGAACATGTAGGAACTTAGCAATTTTGTGTGCAGAATAATAGGAATTAATTATTTTATTTTATCATACAATGTAGTGCTTGTTGTGAATGTTTAATAAATTTAGCTGTGTGAGAAAAAATTCAATATAATTAACAATTAGGCAGTGTTAAATGATAATAATGATGATGTATTGAAAATGTATTTTGTCATGTCGATGCGTGAGTTTATGTAAGTGTGTGGTTAAGGCTTGTTGTGAAACCTTTTATTACTATTATTGTTATTCATTACTCATGTTAATATTTGTATGAATTGTATTGACTTTTTTTTATCTGTTGAACTACATGTGTTTGGTTAATGGAGTTTTACAATGTGCAATATTAATTTTGATGTGTATTTTAAGGGATGTTTCTCGGCCTTTCGGCTAAGATCAGAGTGTAGTATCGCTTCTCGGCCTTTTGGCTAAGATCGAAGTGTAGTATCTGCGATTCTTCTACACTTTGTCTTGGCAGCATTTTTTGTGACGGATTGCCCCCGGACCTGGTCCGGGGAGTGCGATTGACCCTGCTGGCCACTGCCTAGTGCATGCCAGCATGGGGGCACATTGCTTAGGCAACGTTAAATATCTGTTTAGATAAAATTATATTGACAATTAAAATGTAATGTATAAAGTCAACTCTCCCATGAGAATCATTCTTGCCTTATTGAAACTGCAGTTAATCTAAGGGACCAGCTTGTGCTGCAGCAAGTGGAAAGTACGGTAATTGTAAGAGCGTTGTTATGGATATACCAAGTTTTTTGTTTATTGCTGGTGAATAGTGATTCATTTGGATTGTAATACCTCGTGTCACTGTATTGAAGATATTATCAATGTACAGACCATGCTTGTGCATGTGTGGTGTAGAGTATGACGGCTCGTCGAAAGTGTACAGTCGTTTATGGAAGTCAGTAGACCTTGTTATAGCATTTGATTTAGTAATAGGGAGCCCATATAGCTCCTGGTTCATTAGGATTGTTATCGCTTCTCGGCCTTTTGGCTAAGATCAAAGTGTAGTATCTGTTCTTATCAGCTTAATATCTGATACGTCCTGCATCGCAGGACCAGAATATTAAACTGATTTTTGGAACAGGGCGGAGTGCTAGGGGCTTGCCCCACCTCCGCCGCGGGTTGGCCCGGTATTGCAGTACCACCGGGATCGGCCCACCACAAAATGTAATAAACTTTAAGTTTGTTTTAAATGTAATAAACATTGTTACCAACTTGTAAGAATGGATGATAGTGAAAAATTGATTGTTGTAATGTAATGTGCCCAAGTGCAGAGACAATACAGAAAAGTCGTGTGTACATTCAACAAATGAAGAGGAAGAGAAAGCTGATCCAGTAGGTGCTGCCAGGGGCGGCCGAACAGGAACTACAAGGATGCCCAAGGGACGAACTTGGAATGCGAGAACATGTAGGAACTTAGCAATTTTGTGTGCAGAATAATAGGAATTAATTATTTTATTTTATCATACAATGTAGTGCTTGTTGTGAATGTTTAATAAATTTAGCTGTGTGAGAAAAAATTCAATATAATTAACAATTAGGCAGTGTTAAATGATAATAATGATGATGTATTGAAAATGTATTTTGTCATGTCGATGCGTGAGTTTATGTAAGTGTGTGGTTAAGGCTTGTTGTGAAACCTTTTATTACTATTATTGTTATTCATTACTCATGTTAATATTTGTATGAATTGTATTGACTTTTTTTTATCTGTTGAACTACATGTGTTTGGTTAATGGAGTTTTACAATGTGCAATATTAATTTTGATGTGTATTTTAAGGGATGTTTCTCGGCCTTTCGGCTAAGATCAGAGTGTAGTATCGCTTCTCGGCCTTTTGGCTAAGATCGAAGTGTAGTATCTGCGATTCTTCTACACTTTGTCTTGGCAGCATTTTTTGTGACGGATTGCCCCCGGACCTGGTCCGGGGAGTGCGATTGACCCTGCTGGCCACTGCCTAGTGCATGCCAGCATGGGGGCACATTGCTTAGGCAACGTTAAATATCTGTTTAGATAAAATTATATTGACAATTAAAATGTAATGTATAAAGTCAACTCTCCCATGAGAATCATTCTTGCCTTATTGAAACTGCAGTTAATCTAAGGGACCAGCTTGTGCTGCAGCAAGTGGAAAGTACGGTAATTGTAAGAGCGTTGTTATGGATATACCAAGTTTTTTGTTTATTGCTGGTGAATAGTGATTCATTTGGATTGTAATACCTCGTGTCACTGTATTGAAGATATTATCAATGTACAGACCATGCTTGTGCATGTGTGGTGTAGAGTATGACGGCTCGTCGAAAGTGTACAGTCGTTTATGGAAGTCAGTAGACCTTGTTATAGCATTTGATTTAGTAATAGGGAGCCCATATAGCTCCTGGTTCATTAGGATTGTTATCGCTTCTCGGCCTTTTGGCTAAGATCAAAGTGTAGTATCTGTTCTTATCAGCTTAATATCTGATACGTCCTGCATCGCAGGACCAGAATATTAAACTGATTTTTGGAACAGGGCGGAGTGCTAGGGGCTTGCCCCACCTCCGCCGCGGGTTGGCCCGGTATTGCAGTACCACCGGGATCGGCCCACCACAAAATGTAATAAACTTTAAGTTTGTTTTAAATGTAATAAACATTGTTACCAACTTGTAAGAATGGATGATAGTGAAAAATTGATTGTTGTAATGTAATGTGCCCAAGTGCAGAGACAATACAGAAAAGTCGTGTGTACATTCAACAAATGAAGAGGAAGAGAAAGCTGATCCAGTAGGTGCTGCCAGGGGCGGCCGAACAGGAACTACAAGGATGCCCAAGGGACGAACTTGGAATGCGAGAACATGTAGGAACTTAGCAATTTTGTGTGCAGAATAATAGGAATTAATTATTTTATTTTATCATACAATGTAGTGCTTGTTGTGAATGTTTAATAAATTTAGCTGTGTGAGAAAAAATTCAATATAATTAACAATTAGGCAGTGTTAAATGATAATAATGATGATGTATTGAAAATGTATTTTGTCATGTCGATGCGTGAGTTTATGTAAGTGTGTGGTTAAGGCTTGTTGTGAAACCTTTTATTACTATTATTGTTATTCATTACTCATGTTAATATTTGTATGAATTGTATTGACTTTTTTTTATCTGTTGAACTACATGTGTTTGGTTAATGGAGTTTTACAATGTGCAATATTAATTTTGATGTGTATTTTAAGGGATGTTTCTCGGCCTTTCGGCTAAGATCAGAGTGTAGTATCGCTTCTCGGCCTTTTGGCTAAGATCGAAGTGTAGTATCTGCGATTCTTCTACACTTTGTCTTGGCAGCATTTTTTGTGACTGGATTGCCCCCGGACCTGGTCCGGGGAGTGCGATTGACCCTGCTGGCCACTGCCTAGTGCATGCCAGCATGGGGGCACATTGCTTAGGCAACGTTAAATATCTGTTTTAGATAAAATTATATTGACAATTAAAATGTAATGTATAAAGTCAACTCTCCCATGAGAATCATTCTTGCCTTATTGAAACTGCAGTTAATCTAAGGGACCAGCTTGTGCTGCAGCAAGTGGAAAGTACGGTAATTGTAAGAGCGTTGTTATGGATATACCAAGTTTTTTGTTTATTGCTGGTGAATAGTGATTCATTTGGATTGTAATACCTCGTGTCACTGTATTGAAGATATTATCAATGTACAGACCATGCTTGTGCATGTGTGGTGTAGAGTATGACGGCTCGTCGAAAGTGTACAGTCGTTTATGGAAGTCAGTAGACCTTGTTATAGCATTTGATTTAGTAATAGGGAGCCCATATAGCTCCTGGTTCATTAGGATTGTTATCGCTTCTCGGCCTTTTGGCTAAGATCAAAGTGTAGTATCTGTTCTTATCAGCTTAATATCTGATACGTCCTGCATCGCAGGACCAGAATATTAAACTGATTTTTGGAACAGGGCGGAGTGCTAGGGGCTTGCCCCACCTCCGCCGCGGGTTGGCCCGGTATTGCAGTACCACCGGGATCGGCCCACCACAAAATGTAATAAACTTTAAGTTTGTTTTAAATGTAATAAACATTGTTACCAACTTGTAAGAATGGATGATAGTGAAAAATTGATTGTTGTAATGTAATGTGCCCAAGTGCAGAGACAATACAGAAAAGTCGTGTGTACATTCAACAAATGAAGAGGAAGAGAAAGCTGATCCAGTAGGTGCTGCCAGGGGCGGCCGAACAGGAACTACAAGGATGCCCAAGGGACGAACTTGGAATGCGAGAACATGTAGGAACTTAGCAATTTTGTGTGCAGAATAATAGGAATTAATTATTTTATTTTATCATACAATGTAGTGCTTGTTGTGAATGTTTAATAAATTTAGCTGTGTGAGAAAAAATTCAATATAATTAACAATTAGGCAGTGTTAAATGATAATAATGATGATGTATTGAAAATGTATTTTGTCATGTCGATGCGTGAGTTTATGTAAGTGTGTGGTTAAGGCTTGTTGTGAAACCTTTTATTACTATTATTGTTATTCATTACTCATGTTAATATTTGTATGAATTGTATTGACTTTTTTTTATCTGTTGAACTACATGTGTTTGGTTAATGGAGTTTTACAATGTGCAATATTAATTTTGATGTGTATTTTAAGGGATGTTTCTCGGCCTTTCGGCTAAGATCAGAGTGTAGTATCGCTTCTCGGCCTTTTGGCTAAGATCGAAGTGTAGTATCTGCGATTCTTCTACACTTTGTCTTGGCAGCATTTTTTGTGACGGATTGCCCCCGGACCTGGTCCGGGGAGTGCGATTGACCCTGCTGGCCACTGCCTAGTGCATGCCAGCATGGGGGCACATTGCTTAGGCAACGTTAAATATCTGTTTAGATAAAATTATATTGACAATTAAAATGTAATGTATAAAGTCAACTCTCCCATGAGAATCATTCTTGCCTTATTGAAACTGCAGTTAATCTAAGGGACCAGCTTGTGCTGCAGCAAGTGGAAAGTACGGTAATTGTAAGAGCGTTGTTATGGATATACCAAGTTTTTTGTTTATTGCTGGTGAATAGTGATTCATTTGGATTGTAATACCTCGTGTCACTGTATTGAAGATATTATCAATGTACAGACCATGCTTGTGCATGTGTGGTGTAGAGTATGACGGCTCGTCGAAAGTGTACAGTCGTTTATGGAAGTCAGTAGACCTTGTTATAGCATTTGATTTAGTAATAGGGAGCCCATATAGCTCCTGGTTCATTAGGATTGTTATCGCTTCTCGGCCTTTTGGCTAAGATCAAAGTGTAGTATCTGTTCTTATCAGCTTAATATCTGATACGTCCTGCATCGCAGGACCAGAATATTAAACTGATTTTTGGAACAGGGCGGAGTGCTAGGGGCTTGCCCCACCTCCGCCGCGGGTTGGCCCGGTATTGCAGTACCACCGGGATCGGCCCACCACAAAATGTAATAAACTTTAAGTTTGTTTTAAATGTAATAAACATTGTTACCAACTTGTAAGAATGGATGATAGTGAAAAATTGATTGTTGTAATGTAATGTGCCCAAGTGCAGAGACAATACAGAAAAGTCGTGTGTACATTCAACAAATGAAGAGGAAGAGAAAGCTGATCCAGTAGGTGCTGCCAGGGGCGGCCGAACAGGAACTACAAGGATGCCCAAGGGACGAACTTGGAATGCGAGAACATGTAGGAACTTAGCAATTTTGTGTGCAGAATAATAGGAATTAATTATTTTATTTTATCATACAATGTAGTGCTTGTTGTGAATGTTTAATAAATTTAGCTGTGTGAGAAAAAATTCAATATAATTAACAATTAGGCAGTGTTAAATGATAATAATGATGATGTATTGAAAATGTATTTTGTCATGTCGATGCGTGAGTTTATGTAAGTGTGTGGTTAAGGCTTGTTGTGAAACCTTTTATTACTATTATTGTTATTCATTACTCATGTTAATATTTGTATGAATTGTATTGACTTTTTTTTATCTGTTGAACTACATGTGTTTGGTTAATGGAGTTTTACAATGTGCAATATTAATTTTGATGTGTATTTTAAGGGATGTTTCTCGGCCTTTCGGCTAAGATCAGAGTGTAGTATCGCTTCTCGGCCTTTTGGCTAAGATCGAAGTGTAGTATCTGCGATTCTTCTACACTTTGTCTTGGCAGCATTTTTTGTGACGGATTGCCCCCGGACCTGGTCCGGGGAGTGCGATTGACCCTGCTGGCCACTGCCTAGTGCATGCCAGCATGGGGGCACATTGCTTAGGCAACGTTAAATATCTGTTTAGATAAAATTATATTGACAATTAAAATGTAATGTATAAAGTCAACTCTCCCATGAGAATCATTCTTGCCTTATTGAAACTGCAGTTAATCTAAGGGACCAGCTTGTGCTGCAGCAAGTGGAAAGTACGGTAATTGTAAGAGCGTTGTTATGGATATACCAAGTTTTTTGTTTATTGCTGGTGAATAGTGATTCATTTGGATTGTAATACCTCGTGTCACTGTATTGAAGATATTATCAATGTACAGACCATGCTTGTGCATGTGTGGTGTAGAGTATGACGGCTCGTCGAAAGTGTACAGTCGTTTATGGAAGTCAGTAGACCTTGTTATAGCATTTGATTTAGTAATAGGGAGCCCATATAGCTCCTGGTTCATTAGGATTGTTATCGCTTCTCGGCCTTTTGGCTAAGATCAAAGTGTAGTATCTGTTCTTATCAGCTTAATATCTGATACGTCCTGCATCGCAGGACCAGAATATTAAACTGATTTTGGAACAGGGCGGAGTGCTAGGGCTTGCCCCACCTCCGCCGCGGGTTGGCCCGGTATTGCAGTACCACCGGGATCGGCCCACCACAAAATGTAATAAACTTTAAGTTTGTTTTAAATGTAATAAACATTGTTACCAACTTGTAAGAATGGATGATAGTGAAAAATTGATTGTTGTAATGTAATGTGCCCAAGTGCAGAGACAATACAGAAAAGTCGTGTGTACATTCAACAAATGAAGAGGAAGAGAAAGCTGATCCAGTAGGTGCTGCCAGGGGCGGCCGAACAGGAACTACAAGGATGCCCAAGGGGACGAACTTGGAATGCGAGAACATGTAGGAACTTAGCAATTTTGTGTGCAGAATAATAGGAATTAATTATTTTATTTTATCATACAATGTAGTGCTTGTTGTGAATGTTTAATAAATTTAGCTGTGTGAGAAAAAATTCAATATAATTAACAATTAGGCAGTGTTAAATGATAATAATGATGATGTATTGAAAATGTATTTTGTCATGTCGATGCGTGAGTTTATGTAAGTGTGTGGTTAAGGCTTGTTGTGAAACCTTTTATTACTATTATTGTTATTCATTACTCATGTTAATATTTGTATGAATTGTATTGACTTTTTTTTATCTGTTGAACTACATGTGTTTGGTTAATGGAGTTTTACAATGTGCAATATTAATTTTGATGTGTATTTTAAGGGATGTTTCTCGGCCTTTCGGCTAAGATCAGAGTGTAGTATCGCTTCTCGGCCTTTTGGCTAAGATCGAAGTGTAGTATCTGCGATTCTTCTACACTTTGTCTTGGCAGCATTTTTTGTGACGGATTGCCCCCGGACCTGGTCCGGGGAGTGCGATTGACCCTGCTGGCCACTGCCTAGTGCATGCCAGCATGGGGGCACATTGCTTAGGCAACGTTAAATATCTGTTTAGATAAAATTATATTGACAATTAAAATGTAATGTATAAAGTCAACTCTCCCATGAGAATCATTCTTGCCTTATTGAAACTGCAGTTAATCTAAGGGACCAGCTTGTGCTGCAGCAAGTGGAAAGTACGGTAATTGTAAGAGCGTTGTTATGGATATACCAAGTTTTTTGTTTATTGCTGGTGAATAGTGATTCATTTGGATTGTAATACCTCGTGTCACTGTATTGAAGATATTATCAATGTACAGACCATGCTTGTGCATGTGTGGTGTAGAGTATGACGGCTCGTCGAAAGTGTACAGTCGTTTATGGAAGTCAGTAGACCTTGTTATAGCATTTGATTTAGTAATAGGGAGCCCATATAGCTCCTGGTTCATTAGGATTGTTATCGCTTCTCGGCCTTTTGGCTAAGATCAAAGTGTAGTATCTGTTCTTATCAGCTTAATATCTGATACGTCCTGCATCGCAGGGACCAGAATATTAAACTGATTTTTGGAACAGGGCGGAGTGCTAGGGGCTTGCCCCACCTCCGCCGCGGGTTGGCCCGGTATTGCAGTACCACCGGGATCGGCCCACCACAAAATGTAATAAACTTTAAGTTTGTTTTAAATGTAATAAACATTGTTACCAACTTGTAAGAATGGATGATAGTGAAAAATTGATTGTTGTAAATGTGCCCAAGTGCAGAGACAATACAGAAAAGTCGTGTGTACATTCAACAAATGAAGAGGAAGAGAAAGCTGATCCAGTAGGTGCTGCCAGGGGCGGCCGAACAGGAAACTACAAGGATGCCCAAGGGACGAACTTGGAATGCGAGAACATGTAGGAACTTAGCAATTTTGTGTGCAGAATAATAGGAATTAATTATTTTATTTTATCATACAATGTAGTGCTTGTTGTGAATGTTTAATAAATTTAGCTGTGTGAGAAAAAATTCAATATAATTAACAATTAGGCAGTGTTAAATGATAATAATGATGATGTATTGAAAATGTATTTTGTCATGTCGATGCGTGAGTTTATGTAAGTGTGTGGTTAAGGCTTGTTGTGAAACCTTTTATTACTATTATTGTTATTCATTACTCATGTTAATATTTGTATGAATTGTATTGACTTTTTTTTATCTGTTGAACTACATGTGTTTGGTTAATGGAGTTTTACAATGTGCAATATTAATTTTGATGTGTATTTTAAGGGATGTTTCTCGGCCTTTCGGCTAAGATCAGAGTGTAGTATCGCTTCTCGGCCTTTTGGCTAAGATCGAAGTGTAGTATCTGCGATTCTTCTACACTTTTGTCTTGGCAGCATTTTTTGTGACGGATTGCCCCCGGACCTGGTCCGGGGAGTGCGATTGACCCTGCTGGCCACTGCCTAGTGCATGCCAGCATGGGGGCACATTGCTTAGGCAACGTTAAATATCTGTTTAGATAAAATTATATTGACAATTAAAATGTAATGTATAAAGTCAACTCTCCCATGAGAATCATTCTTGCCTTATTGAAACTGCAGTTAATCTAAGGGACCAGCTTGTGCTGCAGCAAGTGGAAAGTACGGTAATTGTAAGAGCGTTGTTATGGATATACCAAGTTTTTTGTTTATTGCTGGTGAATAGTGATTCATTTGGATTGTAATACCTCGTGTCACTGTATTGAAGATATTATCAATGTACAGACCATGCTTGTGCATGTGTGGTGTAGAGTATGACGGCTCGTCGAAAGTGTACAGTCGTTTATGGAAGTCAGTAGACCTTGTTATAGCATTTGATTTAGTAATAGGGAGCCCATATAGCTCCTGGTTCATTAGGATTGTTATCGCTTCTCGGCCTTTTGGCTAAGATCAAAGTGTAGTATCTGTTCTTATCAGCTTAATATCTGATACGTCCTGCATCGCAGGACCAGAATATTAAACTGATTTTTTGGAACAGGGCGGAGTGCTAGGGGCTTGCCCCACCTCCGCCGCGGGTTGGCCCGGTATTGCAGTACCACCGGGATCGGCCCACCACAAAATGTAATAAACTTTAAGTTTGTTTTAAATGTAATAAACATTGTTACCAACTTGTAAGAATGGATGATAGTGAAAAATTGATTGTTGTAATGTAATGTGCCCAAGTGCAGAGACAATACAGAAAAGTCGTGTGTACATTCAACAAATGAAGAGGAAGAGAAAGCTGATCCAGTAGGTGCTGCCAGGGGCGGCCGAACAGGAACTACAAGGATGCCCAAGGGACGAACTTGGAATGCGAGAACATGTAGGAACTTAGCAATTTTGTGTGCAGAATAATAGGAATTAATTATTTTATTTTATCATACAATGTAGTGCTTGTTGTGAATGTTTAATAAATTTAGCTGTGTGAGAAAAAATTCAATATAATTAACAATTAGGCAGTGTTAAATGATAATAATGATGATGTATTGAAAATGTATTTTGTCATGTCGATGCGTGAGTTTATGTAAGTGTGTGGTTAAGGCTTGTTGTGAAACCTTTTATTACTATTATTGTTATTCATTACTCATGTTAATATTTGTATGAATTGTATTGACTTTTTTTTATCTGTTGAACTACATGTGTTTGGTTAATGGAGTTTTACAATGTGCAATATTAATTTTGATGTGTATTTTAGGGATGTTTCTCGGCCTTTCGGCTAAGATCAGAGTGTAGTATCGCTTCTCGGCCTTTTGGCTAAGATCGAAGTGTAGTATCTGCGATCTCTACACTTTGTCTTGGCAGCATTTTTTGTGACGGATTGCCCCCGGACCTGGTCCGGGGAGTGCGATTGACCCTGCTGGCCACTGCCTAGTGCATGCCAGCATGGGGGCACATTGCTTAGGCAACGTTAAATATCTGTTTAGATAAAATTATATTGACAATTAAAATGTAATGTATAAAGTCAACTCTCCCATGAGAATCATTCTTGCCTTATTGAAACTGCAGTTAATCTAAGGGACCAGCTTGTGCTGCAGCAAGTGGAAAGTACGGTAATTGTAAGAGCGTTGTTATGGATATACCAAGTTTTTTGTTTATTGCTGGTGAATAGTGATTCATTTGGATTGTAATACCTCGTGTCACTGTATTGAAGATATTATCAATGTACAGACCATGCTTGTGCATGTGTGGTGTAGAGTATGACGGCTCGTCGAAAGTGTACAGTCGTTTATGGAAGTCAGTAGACCTTGTTATAAGCATTTGATTTAGTAATAGGGAGCCCATATAGCTCCTGGTTCATTAGGATTGTTATCGCTTCTCGGCCTTTTGGCTAAGATCAAAGTGTAGTATCTGTTCTTATCAGCTTAATATCTGATACGTCCTGCATCGCAGGACCAGAATATTAAACTGATTTTTGGAACAGGGCGGAGTGCTAGGGGCTTGCCCCACCTCCGCCGCGGGTTGGCCCGGTATTGCAGTACCACCGGGATCGGCCCACCACAAAATGTAATAAACTTTAAGTTGTTTTAAATGTAATAAACATTGTTACCAACTTGTAAGAATGGATGATAGTGAAAAATTGATTGTTGTAATGTAATGTGCCCAAGTGCAGAGACAATACAGAAAAGTCGTGTGTACATTCAACAAATGAAGAGGAAGAGAAAGCTGATCCAGTAGGTGCTGCCAGGGGCGGCCGAACAGGAACTACAAGGATGCCCAAGGGACGAACTTGGAATGCGAGAACATGTAGGAACTTAGCAATTTTGTGTGCAGAATAATAGGAATTAATTATTTTATTTTATCATACAATGTAGTGCTTGTTGTGAATGTTTAATAAATTTAGCTGTGTGAGAAAAAATTCAATATAATTAACAATTAGGCAGTGTTAAATGATAATAATGATGATGTATTGAAAATGTATTTTGTCATGTCGATGCGTGAGTTTATGTAAGTGTGTGGTTAAGGCTTGTTGTGAAACCTTTTATTACTATTATTGTTATTCATTACTCATGTTAATATTTGTATGAATTGTATTGACTTTTTTTTATCTGTTGAACTACATGTGTTTGGTTAATGGAGTTTTACAATGTGCAATATTAATTTTGATGTGTATTTTAAGGGATGTTTCTCGGCCTTTCGGCTAAGATCAGAGTGTAGTATCGCTTCTCGGCCTTTTGGCTAAGATCGAAGTGTAGTATCTGCGATTCTTCTACACTTTGTCTTGGCAGCATTTTTTGTGACGGATTGCCCCCGGACCTGGTCCGGGGAGGTGCGATTGACCCTGCTGGCCACTGCCTAGTGCATGCCAGCATGGGGGGCACATTGCTTAGGCAACGTTAAATATCTGTTTAGATAAAATTATATTGACAATTAAAATGTAATGTATAAAGTCAACTCTCCCATGAGAATCATTCTTGCCTTATTGAAACTGCAGTTAATCTAAGGGACCAGCTTGTGCTGCAGCAAGTGGGAAAGTACGGTAATTGTAAGAGCGTTGTTATGGATATACCAAGTTTTTTTGTTTATTGCTGGTGAATAGTGATTCATTTGGATTGTAATACCTCGTGTCACTGTATTGAAGATATTATCAATGTACAGACCATGCTTGTGCATGTGTGGTGTAGAGTATGACGCTCGTCGAAAGTGTACAGTCCGTTTATGGAAGTCAGTAGACCTTGTTATAGCATTTGATTTAGTAATAGGGAGCCATATAGCTCCTGGTTCATTAGGATTGTTATCGCTTCTCGGCCTTTTGGCTAAGATCAAAGTGTAGTATCTGTTCTTATCAGCTTAATATCTGATACGTCCTGCATCGCAGGACCAGAATATTAAACTGATTTTTGGAACAGGGCGGAGTGCTAGGGGCTTGCCCCACCTCCGCCGCGGGTTGGCCCGGTATTGCAGTACCACCGGGATCGGCCCACCACAAAAATGTAATAAACTTTAAGTTTGTTTTAAATGTAATAAACATTGTTACCAACTTGTAAGAATGGATGATAGTGAAAAATTGATTGTTGTAATGTAATGTGCCCAAGTGCAGAGACAATACAGAAAAGTCGTGTGTACATTCAACCAAATGAAGAGGAAGAGAAAGCTGATCCAGTAGGTGCTGCCAGGGGCGGCCGAACAGGAACTACAAGGATGCCCAAGGGACGAACTTGGAATGCGAGAACATGTAGGAACTTAGCAATTTTGTGTGCAGAATAATAGGAATTAATTATTTTATTTTATCATACAATGTAGTGCTTGTTGTGAATGTTTAATAAATTTAGCTGTGTGAGAAAAAATTCAATATAATTAACAATTAGGCAGTGTTAAATGATAATAATGATGATGTATTGAAAATGTATTTTGTCATGTCGATGCGTGAGTTTATGTAAGTGTGTGGTTAAGGCTTGTTGTGAAACCTTTTATTACTATTATTGTTATTCATTACTCATGTTAATATTTGTATGAATTGTATTGACTTTTTTTATCTGTTGAACTACATGTGTTTGGTTAATGGAGTTTTACAATGTGCAATATTAATTTTGATGTGTATTTTAAGGGATGTTTCTCGGCCTTTCGGCTAAGATCAGAGTGTAGTATCGCTTCTCGGCCTTTTGGCTAAGATCGAAGTGTAGTATCTGCGATTCTTCTACACTTTGTCTTGGCAGCATTTTTTGTGACGGATTGCCCCCGGACCTGGTCCGGGGAGTGCGATTGACCCTGCTGGCCACTGCCTAGTGCATGCCAGCATGGGGGCACATTGCTTAGGCAACGTTAAATATCTGTTTAGATAAAATTATATTGACAATTAAAATGTAATGTATAAAGTCAACTCTCCCATGAGAATCATTCTTGCCTTATTGAAACTGCAGTTAATCTAAGGGACCAGCTTGTGCTGCAGCAAGTGGAAAGTACGGTAATTGTAAGAGCGTTGTTATGGATATACCAAGTTTTTTGTTTATTGCTGGTGAATAGTGATTCATTTGGATTGTAATACCTCGTGTCACTGTATTGAAGATATTATCAATGTACAGACCATGCTTGTGCATGTGTGGTGTAGAGTATGACGGCTCGTCGAAAGTGTACAGTCGTTTATGGAAGTCAGTAGACCTTGTTATAGCATTTGATATAGTAATAGGGAGCCCATATAGCTCCTGGTTCATTAGGATTGTTATCGCTTCTCGGCCTTTTGGCTAAGATCAAAGTGTA